>NC_136464.1:34181539-34372496 GCF_902686455.1 Sciurus vulgaris | reverse complement strand
TTCTTAAAATGTATGGGAACTCCTGAGCCCAAGGTGAATTATCAGAAGAAATTGTGCATATTCTTGATTTGTTTTTTTTATCTTCCATGATATAGCCATAATTTACCAATTTAACTCTTGCTATCAGTCATGATCATTTTTATGTACAAGTTAGAGAATACTCTTTGTCAGTGCTTAAGATAGTGGATTTATTGATCTTACATATAAGGAAGTTTTGTGTTGGGCCACACTAGGGTTAGTACAATAGTCCAGAGACATTGGAGACTCAAGTGTCTTCCATTTTCCTTCACCGTATGTTACAGCTGCATTTAAACTGTCCTGCTCAAAACTCATAATCAAAGTTGGTTCACAATGTAACAGTGTTGACAGGTGCTGGGACAAAAGAAACATCTATTCTTTATAAATCATCCATTTACTGGTAGTCTGTTGTAGCAACAGAAAATGAACTAAAACATTGAACTTAATATACTAGTTTTTATCTTCATGCTTAAATCTTGCAATCTCAAAAATATTCTTGTCATAATAATTTATGTATATTATGTATATTATATATTTACCTAGAAAGAAGGAAAGAGAATTGCACCAACAGTCTTCTGTTTGTGTTTTATTAATTAGAAATATTTTGCATGTCATTCCTATTTGCAAAAAGAATGGGGAACAAATCTTTCAGCAACAAGGGGTAAGAGGGTAAGAAATGGAAATTTGTTCAACTAATTTCTAGTTTAGCATCCCATGCAGACTCATATTATAAAATTGTATTCTTTTGTTTCTATTTTCTATTCTTTATAACCACCTGCTTTCTTTTAAAATTACTGTAATTAAATGCTTAATTAATTATGAAATAAGTGCATTGAATCATTCCTAGGAAAAGGACAATCCACAGACTGAATTTACCACTGAAGCCTTAGTAAACCTTGTGAATGATCTATTTGGAGCTGGGACAGAGACAACAAGCACCACTCTGACATATGGTCTCCTTCACCTGTTGAAGAACCCAGAGGTCACAGGTATGACTGCGGATGGTCAGCAGGATGCATTTCACAACAGAAATATGGGAAGACACTGCTAGTGCCCTCATCTATTTCTCTGAAAGAAGTGTCCATATTGAAATTTCTGTGCTGCCAGTTATATTTGTCCAAATTTAGTCAAGGAATATAAAAAAGAAAACATGGCACAGTAGGGGACAGTGACAGAGAATTGAAGGACAGCATGGGCAATAACAAAGCAGTGGAGCTCTGCTCATGTCTGGATTCCACTGGGAAGTGATCTGCAGCATGCAATAGCCAGCATGAGTTGGCCTAAGACTGCATATTGGTCTTTCCAAGGAAAATCCACTTGGAATATTAGGTGTGTTCTTGCAAGATTTCTGTGGAAATCTTTTCTAATTCTGAAAATATGCTCTAGTGCTTGACAGGGAGAATAAAAATTCTTTATGTGCATGTAAATAGAAATTTTAGAAAATTAATGAGGTTGCAGTTGTATTATTAGTGTCTGAAAAGACTTGTAAAAGGTTTGAAAAATAACCTTGTTTTAAGTTTTGCTACTTAGAAGATATGCCTAAAGGAATTTTATTATTTCAGAAGTTTATTTTTATTAATTTTATTTTTCACCACCAACTCTATTTATAAATGGACCTTCAAAGAGTGCCAGTAATGCATAGCAGAATAGAAGCAAAACACCATCTTTTCCTGTTTCAGAACTACATCAAAACTATTATATGGGAATTAAAAGTGAGAATTAGTCCTATTAAGGTGGAAGAAGAGGCGTAACGGAAACAGCAAACAAAATTCAAAAAATTTCTGAAACACAGAGGCAAAAAGAAGGAGCAGAACTCTGCAGAGAGGATCAAGCTGTAGCCGATATGTCAGAAGAAGTTTTATTTGTGTGGAAAAGCCAGTTTAAGTACCACAAATTATCCATGAAGTTCAAGATTTAGAAGCACCACATGTCAATCAAGTTAGGGGAAAATTGAGGTATTATATAGGAGCCCCTCTATGCTCAGGAAGAGGACAATCCACAGACTGAATTTACCCCTGAAGCCTTAGTAAACCATGTGAATGACCTGCTACAACTCCTTTGAGCAATTAAGTGTTTTCCTCTCATAGGAAGAGAGGTTTAAACTCTAGAGGAACTGAAGCTAAGAGGTTGTGCAATCAATTTTAGAACATCAAAGTTAAAAAAAAAAAAAAAGTAAAGTTAAAAATCACAAACTTTCAGAAATAGACTCTGTCTTCTACAAGGAATTATGAATCAGAAGGACATCAGAGTTCTAAAGAGCAACTGTTGTTTTGTGTGGTAATGAAAACTGTAAGAGCCAATTGTGGTGGCACAGGCTTATAATCCCAGCTATTGGGAGGTTGAAGCAGGAAGTTTAGGCAAATTCAAGGCTAGCCAGGACAAACTGTCTGAAAATACAACAAAAGGACTGTGGTGGTGGCTCACAGGTAGAGGGCTTCTGGGTCAATCCCCAGGAAAAACAAAAGAAAACAAAATAAATAAACAAACCCCCCACCCAAACCAACCAGCCAACCAACCAACAAACCCAAAAGAATCCCCCAAAAAAAGTCTTAAAAAAGAAAGGGAACATGATTTTAAATCCATGTTTGCTACAAAATTTATTTCCCTATTTCCTTTCACAAGAAGATATTAGAGTATATGCTCCATCCAAATATTTAAAATCAAGGCAGAAGCAGTCACAGATTCCACGAATGAGGGAACCTTAGGTATAAAGATGGGAGTTGAAGGGAGTCTTCTGGACAACAGGCCTAGGAAACAACCAATTGTTCATATTAAGTAGACAAAGCACATGTGATAGAAGATCAGGAAAAAGAGTCTGAAGTTTAAACATTAAGAAAATTATTACTATGATTTGGAAAGAGTAACATAACAATTTGGATACAACATAAAATAAGAATCTAGAAATTTAGGAATTGGTATAAGTTGTTGAAAAATAAGTGAAACATATGCAATTAACAAACATACACAGTTACCTTACCAGTGAACACTGTTTTTAGGTTATAATTGTGTAAATAAAATATATTAATATAATGAAAAATTGTGATCAAAATAAATAGGAGTACAGAGGGAAAGTATGCGAGGGGTGTGGGCGTGCATATTTATTCATGGTATGTATTTTGCAAGGAGTAGAGATGGATCTTAATCTTTCTTTCAAGTATGTCATTATAAATTTTCTAAAATTGGAAAAATCAAGAATCCAAGATAGAATATAATTTAGAAATATAAACATTTTAGAAGATACTTCTTGAATGATTCAAAAAGTCTACTTTTGAAGAATGAGAGATTGAAAAGGGTTCCACTGAAAACCACACACAGACTTATATACATAAACAAAAGCACACACATGTATACACACAAATAGATTCATGAGTAGAATTTAATTTTATGATTGTTTTTTATTTTGGCATAGAATTAATGTTTATACCTGTTTTGCTTTCAGCAATGATAATAATTAATTACTTATGAGATAACCTGATATTTTGAAACATTTTATCATTTATATTTATATTCGATATAAGCTAGAATGTTAAGCTTATATAAATTTGTAGATATGTTTTAATACCTCATGTGTAGGAGTGTCATAAATGTATATGAATCATACATTTATGTATATTCATGTATGTATTTTTGTATGTGTATCAGTATTTGTTGATGGATCTTGATAAATAGATATAGATACATATAGTATCATAATGATCTTTTTAATTCCCAGAAGTACTTGTTGCATATAAGTCATATTTCTAATACCATTTGGATACACCCATGTTGCTTTACATTAACTTGAATTATTTTAAAAAATATACTATTTGTCTCTTTTCCATTAGCTCTTATTTTTATCTTATCAGAAAAAGTCCAGGAAGAGATTCATAGTGTGATTGGCAGACACCGCAGCCCCTGCATGCAGGACAAGAGCAGTATGCCTTATACAGAAGCTGTTCTGCATGAGATTCAGAGATACATTGACCTTGTACCAACCGGTCTGCCCCATGCAGTGAACTGTGACACTAAATTCAGAAACTACTTCATACCTAAGGTAAGATTGTTCTTCTCACATTGAAGTCCACAAATTAGCATTATGGTCCCAATCCTCTGCCAACTCAAGGGAGAGAAGTACAAAGCTCATCCAATGAAGCACCTTGATGGTCTCAGTGCTGGACAGACTAGGTCATGAATTTCCATAGCTTTTCCTGATATCCAGCAGTGTGAATTTTCCATATTTGTTCTGCTCCTTCAAGATTGTTTTTATCTACCCTCAGCTCTTTCTATTTCCAAGGTGAGTTTTGGAATCATTTTGTTAATTTCCAAAACCACTCTCCTGGGATATTTTTCAGCATAATATTAAATCTATAGATCAGCTTGGAAAGAATTGACATCTTAACATGTTGAATATTTCAGTTAATCAATATTGTATATGTTTTCGTTTTTTTTTTTTTGTTTTCTTTATTTTTTCCAAGAATGTTTTGTTTTCCATGGAATGATTTCACGCATTTTGAAGGTCTTAAAAAATTTTATTTTGTATTATTATATATTTTTTGTGGTGCTAGGAATTGAACCCAGGGCCTCCTGCATGCATGGCAAGCACTCCACCAACTGAGTTATATCCACAGCCCCAGAAGGTTTTAATTAGTTAATTAATGTTTGAAAGCCAATATAAATTTACAGTTTGAATAATATCTTTTCCAATGTGATGTTCCAGGTATTTGGGCATATTGCTAGTTTTATTTTAATGACTTTATATCTATAATTCTTAGTAACTCTTCAAATCATTGCTAATAATTTGTGTTTAGATCCATTTGGAACTTCTTATGTACCTTACCCTGCTATCTTGTTAGTATTTGTTTTATTTATTATTTTCCATTCCTAGTGACCTTAATTTCTGTTTCTTACATTATTGCACTGGCTGGGATTGCCAGAAGAGTGTTGAACAGAAGTGGTGTGTTGAGCAAGCTTTTAATTGTGTTTTAATCCTAGAGGGAGGTGAAGGTTTAGCATCATACTATTGAGTGTGATGTTTTATGTACATTTTTGCAGATTTTCTTGACCAGATTAGAGAAGTTTTCCTTTTCATATTTGTGTTTGATATTTTCTTATACTATATCATTTTTTAAGAGTAACATAGTGTTTTATCAAATAGATTGTCTGCATCCATTGATCACATGTTAATGGTCATGTATTCTGTTCTCTTCTCCACTAAATATGCATATTGTAAATAAAGACACACAGCAGTATTTGTTCTTCTACATTTTGATATAGACTTTTCTTCTTCCTATATTTTTATCAGTGCATTATTGTTGTGATGGGAGTTGTTGTCACATATATATGCATGCACACAATATAAGAATATAAATTGGCCAATATCACTGTCCAGGTTTTCTATAATATTTTGACAGATTCTACAGATTCTTCATCAACTTTTCCTCTTGATTTTTCTTTGTCATGTTTCTGTCAAATAATGCTGAGCTCATAAAATAAGGGAGACTGTATTTCCTTCCTGGAGACTACTTTTATTATTTTTCTGTCCTCCCACTTTCTTTTTTTTCAGTCTCTTAGTTGTATCTTTGGAATGCCTAATAATATTTGCTTAAGTACAGTTATGTAAGCAAAGTTGCAATTTCAGATGATGCTCACCTTTTTCCAGAAAGAGTTCTTTCCTTCCCTACTAGATAGTCAGAGTGCTATAACACCTCCTGCCCTGACTCAGAGTTGTTGACTAACAGGGATGAAAAATGACTACAGTTATGAGCCAATCTCTCATGTTCCCCTAGCCGTGTAATCTTGGAAACAATTTTGATCACAGCAACTTTCCAATGAGTCTAACATAAAGTTTCTTTATTTATTAGATGTTCTGGTCAGTATGCTCCTAGCTAATCTAATTCCCTTAAAGTCAGAACATATTTCTAAAGAAATTTACAAAAGATAGAAATGAAAGTGGTGTTTTCATGGTGAAGAAAGAATTATGATTTTACTAAGATTAGAAATATTGTTTTCTTCTTCTGGAGAAGAGGGAATGGAGAACTTTCCTGAAAGGTGATGGGGCTTGACCTGATGATGCAAGATTTCATACAAGGGTTAGATTGTTGTACATTCAATTTGTTTTCAGCAAAGAATACAAGCAGGAGCTCTTGTTATGCCTAATCTCTGCTGAGTGTAGAGAGCCCAGAGACCAAGGAAATGAGTTTTTCCTGTCTGCATGGTAAAATGAAGGAAATTGCACCTGCATAGCTTATTCTAATGACCCTCTTTTTAATGATAAAAATAAGGTCTGCTATCAATCAGTGAGATGGACAGTTATCTCATTCTACACAAAGGTTTCAAAAACATGCAGTCAAGAAATGCTAGCCTCTTCAACAAATAGTGCTGGAAAAACTGGAAATTCATATGCAGCAAAAGGAACCTAAATCCCTTGCACCCTGAACAAAACTCAACTCAAAATGGATCAAGGACCTGGGAAGTAGACCAGAAACTGTGCACTTAATGGAAGAAAAAGCAGGTCCAAATCTTCATCATTTCAGCAGAGGACCAGAATTACTTAACTGACTCCCAAAGCATAAGATATAAAAGCAGTAATCAATAATTGGAATACAATCAAACTACAAAGCTTTTTCTCAGTAATGGAAACAATCAACAATGTGAAGAGAGAGCCTTCAGAATGGGAGAATAATCTTGCCACACATACTTCAGATAGACCCCTAACCTCCAGAATCTATAAAGCACTCAAAAAAATTTACACCAAGAATACAAATAACCCAGTCAATAAATGGGCTAGGTAATTAGAAGATACTTCACAGAAGATCTACAAGCAATTGACAGATATATGAAAAAATGTTCAACATCTCTAGTAGTAAGAGAAATGTAAATCAAAAGTACCCCAAGATTTCACGTTACCCCAATTAGAATGTCTATTATCAAGAACAAGCAAAAATTAATATTGGCAAGAATGTGGGGAAAAGGTACACTCATACATTGCTGTTGGGGTTGCAAAAGGTGCAGCCACTCTAGAAGTAGTATCCAGATTCTTAGAAAATTTGGAATGGAACCACCACTTGACCCAGCTATCCCACTTTTTGACCTATACCCAAAGGACCTAAAATCAGTGTAGTGCAGTGACACAGCTACATCAAAGTTTACAGAAGCTTAATTGACAATAGCTAGGTTGTGGATCCAACCTAGATGCCCTTCAGTACATGGATGGATAACGAAACTGTGGTATATATACACAATGAAATATTATTCAACCAAAAAGGAGAATAAAATTATGGCATGTTCAGGTACATGAAAAGAGTTGGAGAATATCTGCTAAGTGAAATAAGGCAATCCCAAATACGGAAAGGCTGAACGATTTCTCTGATAAATGAATTATGACACATTATGTGGGTGGGAAGGAGGAAAGAATGGAAGAAGGATGGAAAGTATAGAGGAAAATGAGGGTGGAGAGGGTGTGGGGGAGGAAAAATAATAGATTGAGACAAACATCATTACCCTATGATTACACAAATGGTATGACTCTACTTTGTATACAAAAAGAGAAATGATAGTTGATCTCATTAGAGTACAATGAATTAAAATTTTAAAACTATAAAAATAAAAACAAGACGTATCAAATAAAGTATTAATATTTTATTTTTTTACCAATTCACACGATTTTATCAAAAGAATATTTGAATCTAAATATTAGTATTAAATGTGATTTAAAGATTCTAATCCATCTTTTTATTTTCTTTCTTTCTTTTTCTTTTTGGTATTTGGGATTGAACCCAGTGGTGCTTTACAAGTGAACTGAACCAGACCCTTTTAATTTTTCATTTTGAGACAGGGCCTTACCAAGTTGGTTATGTTCTCACCAAGTTTCTGAGCCAGGCCTGGAACTAGGAATCATCATGACTCAGCCTTTCCAGTCACTGAAAGTATAGGCGTGCCTCACTGTGCTTGATTTCCTATTGCTTCATAGTTCATAAGCCTAGAACACATGAAATAGGATGATGGCCATTTAATTTTTAAAAAATGCTATATATGAACAGGTGCGAGAGTGAATTTGGATGGGTTGTGATTTTAATTATTGGTCTGAACCCTTTCCACAAAACATTATGAATGAGAAAATTGTTCTATATCTCTACTGCCCAATGTTAGTTTACTTTAAATTTGTTTTTTTATTTAACTTAATTATTCACTAATTAAATTTCAATGTGTGGCTTGAGGTCTTTGTGTAAGACAGGCTTTTCCCAAGTAGGATTATCTCAGTCTTTTCCCAAGAAGGATTCAGTATCTTTCATCTTTTTTGGATGAACGGTGACAAAATATTGCTAGATAGAGGCAATACATCCTAGTGTTCTATAGCACACTAGGATAACATTACTGTACAGCCTTTGATTATGTATCTTATAAGTAATGAGGACAGCAGTTCAAATATGACCAAAGAAAAGGTAACATGATGAGAATGCTACTTATGGTGATTTGATCTTTACATTCACGCAATACATCTTCACACCATAAATAAGTACATAATTGAAAAAGAAATCCTCCAATCCTAAAAACCTAGAACACACAAAAATGTATTCTGGTGCTGCCTCGTTGACTGACCAAAACTAATAGAATTGCAGTGAATCATTGACATTCTTTATTTTATTCTACTGTCTATCAAATATGTATTTATTTTGCTAAAAATATTCTTTTATTTAATTCTATGATATTATTCTACATTATACCATTGAAAGTATCATGAATATCCACATTGCATATATCATGTTCCCTTTCTGAAATGTTAAATAGTGTAACAATGGAGCAATTGCACCTCTAAGGCAGAGGTTCATACTTGAGGGCTGAATCAGACACATGGCAGGCAATAAAACTGCCCCCTTCAGACACACACACACACACACACACACACACACACACACACACTCACACACACACACAATTTTGAAATGGTTGATGAAACATTTTGAGAAGGATGGCTTCCTCTGAGATGTGGAAGGGTCAATGATGATTACTGCAGTAAGAGCATGTCTCTTTTGTGTTGGGGAGTTCTGATTTCTCAACAAGGAAAATGCAGAATCAGGATCACAGTTGCATATACAGGGCAACAGGTGAAAGCAGTGTCACTTGTGTGAAACAGTATTTCTCCTTTGTCTTCTAAACAAATCAGGTACTGCCTTCTGTCAACTGTATCCAGAAAATGGATATCAGGCAGCTACTTAGAAATGCAAGTCACCTTGAGGATTGCAAGTTCAAAACCAGCCTCAATAGTTTAGTGATGCCCTAGCAACTTAGCAAAACTCTATCTCAAATAATAAAAAATAAAAAGAGATGTGGCTAGGAATGTGGCACAGTTGTTGCAGCTTCAGTTCAATACTTGCTCAAAAAATATATATATATATATATTCTATGATGTACAAATTCTAATTTCTGGTGTACATTCCAAGTGCAAACCGGAATGTCCAATGTGTGCTCATTACATGTGTAACATAAGGCAGTACCTGAATTTTATTGTTAATACAAAATAACATTGCAACAGAATACGTTTAATTTGGGTGGAAAAAAAGAGCAACACAAGAAGTTACATAAAGCCATTGAACACAGGTTTATTTGTCTTACATCCATAGAACATTTATGAAGGAACATATCAATGATAGGTGGCAACAGTGGTTTCTGAAGTGTCCAAATAGGTTCTGTGGTAAAGCAAGAGGAAAACTAATTTTCACCATATATTCATTTTGATAAAATTTCTTATTCTATATTTTTATTTATTTGTTCTTTTAAATTATACATGACATTAGAATGTATTTTTGGCGCTCTTCAACAGAAGAATGGATAAAGAAAATGTGGGATATAAATGCAATGGTATATTACTCAACCATGTTCTATTTTTGATGGAGTTCTAAGTAATGTAATACAAAATAAATTCCCTACTTTCTTTTTCTTCAGTGGTTGTGATCAAACTCAGGGTCTTGTGCATGCTATGCAAGTATTCTACAACTAAGTTACATCCCCAAACTACAAATGAATCTCTTATGTATACAGCTCAATGAGTTGGGACAAATATATGCACTGCTGTAGCCACAGAAAAATTAAAATATAAAATATTGCTGGGCATGATAGGCCATGCTACTCAGGAGGCTGAAGCAAGAGGATGGCTTGTGCCCACAAGTTTGAAAGCAGCCTAAGAATCACAGAGAGAAACTTTTCTATGAATATAGTATTTCCATCACCTCATAAAGTTTCTTCATCCTCCTTTTCCAGTCAACCACCACGAGGACATAACATTTTCATCCAAATTTCTCTACTGATTTCTGTACCTATGGTTCTGATTTATCAAGAGAGTCATACAATAGAATATGACATAGAACACCACATAATCAAATCATTTATCTCTGGCTGTTTACCTTCATTTTTTTTTTCTCCAGTACTCTTCTTATTGATACAAATTTTTAAAATTTTTATTGGCATTCAATAATTGTACAGAAAAATGTTTCATTGTGCTCAATTGATACTGGCACATCAAATAATTTGATCAATTTCATTCCCCAGTATCTTCCCATGCCCTCCACTCCCCTCCCCTCTTCCTCCTCCTAATCCCCTCCCTATACCTTACTGGTATCCCTTATATTTTCATAATTCTCTTTTTTATTATACAAGAATACATTTTAGATTCATTTTCATTCACATGTATTAGTAGTTCATTCCTTTTATTACTAAATAGCATTCCATTTCAAAGAATACCTTAAATGTTTTATTCACTCATAAGGCTTTGGATAATTTTGGTTGTTTCTGGTTTTTGGCTTTTTAAATATAAGCAATATGAACATTTGTGTAACAATGTGAGGTTGATTATATTTTAATTTCTATTAAGTAATTACCTAAGATGAATATTATTCCATAATTTTATGACTTTATGATAAACTAACAGAATCAATATTTTCTTTTGTAATTTGCCATTTATTTGCTATGTAAAAAATATTTTCCAGCTCCAATTGCACAATTTGCCCTTACATATTTTCAAGAATTCTAATAGTTTTAGCTCCTACTATTAAATTGGTGATTGATTTCAAGTTAAATATTTATGTCTTGGAGTAAATGATCATGTAATTGTTTCCTTTCTTTGCCTTTCTTTCTTTGAGAGAAGATTTCTCTATGTTGCACAGGTTGGCTCCAAATTCCTGGCTCAAGCAATCTTTAGGCCTTAACCTCCTTAGCATCTAGGGCTATAAGTACAGGCGACCATGTGCAGCCTATTTGTTTCTGTATGAAAAGTGCTCAATTGATACAATTTTTGATATTATATCGATCTTTACATTCTCAAGAAACATTTGTATCTTCAGGGTCCAAGCATAATTGAATACACCACTGCATTTATTCTAAGTACTTTAAGTAGAATAATAAACTGATACAAGCATATCCATGTTAATAGCAACAATATTCACAACAGTCAATACATGAACCAGCTTGGATATCCTTCAACTGATGAAAGAATAAAGAAACATGGTACATATACACAATGGAGTTTTATTCAACCATAAAAAATGAAATTACATCATTTTCAGGAAAAGAGATGGAAGTTGAGAGCATTATGTAAACAAAATAAGTCAAACTCAGAAAGTCAAGGGACACATGCTTACTGTTGCATGTAGAAAAAGGAGGGAAAAAGGAAAAAAATCTGTGGGTGTATCATTAAAATTTAATAAAGATCAATGAAGAAGACAAAAGGGACCAGGGGGAGTTTGGTGTGTGAGAGAAGGGGAAGAACAAGGTATTGACACTGACTAAGTTACAGTGTTATATTATGTGCAAATGTGAATTTAAAACAAAAATCCCAGTAATATGTATAATCGTAGTGAACCAATAAAATATGGGAAAAATAAACATTTTTGCATACTGATTTTAAGCAAATATAGAACATTTGAAGTACTTTGGCCTTTATTTATGATTGTCAACAAATTTTTGAAAAATACTTTTTTCAAAACTTATCATCCATATTGCATTGGAAAGATCCCCCAGAGTTCTCAGAAAACTCAAATTTTGTAATAATGTTAAATACATTAAGTTGGCTTCTGCTGTACTATTTATTATCTTAGAAAGGTCTTATAAAACTATCCTGGACATTTAAAAAGCCACAGACCCATTTTAAAGCAGAATCCTATACAAGATGTGTGAAAACTGAAGTTATAAAATAGAGTATTCATGAAGAGCAGACATCAGCATCCAAACATGATGATGAAGAGAAAAGAAAGTTTGGTGCTCAAGTACTCAAGTACTCCCTATGTGAAATGCTACTGGGTATACTTTAACAATGTCCTAGTCACTGGCATTAAACTTGCATTTTATTACTTGTTTGGTTAAATGCTCTTCTTTGGAAAAGGGCTTCTTATCTATAGATCATAATGTTTGGGCTAAGCTCTAAGTCTTCTTTGGTTTATCTGTGTGTGTTCATTGCAGGGAACAAGCATAATAACATCACTGACTTCTGTGCTACATGACAGCAAAGAATTCCCCAACCCAGAGAAATTTGACCCTGCCCATTTCCTGGATAAGAGTGGCAAATTCAAGAAGAGTGACTACTTCATGCCTTTCTCAACAGGTAATAGAAATTTATTTCCACTGGGAGTTCAGTGGATCAGACACCTTCATGGGATCAGTTAAATCTGCATCATGCTCATTTTGGAGCTGGTAGAAATGTTCTTTGCACATGGTCAAGAGCAACACTCCTAGTGCTCATACACTGTCCAAGATCAGGCTACAACATCATTTCTTGGTTCTCCTAATGGGGCTTTCGGTTAATTGACCTACTTCTTCCAAAGTATGAAAACTACAGAGAGGTTCTGTTGAGTCATGCCTCAAAATACAATACTGTGTCTCAGACACTTCTCAAAAGATGAAATTCATCTCAACTCTCCTCATCTTCCCTGTGAAAAGTATCTAAATACACAACTTTGGTGAGTACCTTCCATGGGGCGGCTCTCATTCCTCTGATGAGCTCTGGGTATGGTAAGTATCCCCAGCACACAATAGGGCAGCAAATGTGTCCCACACTTCAGTTAACCAAGCAGACTATTGAAGAGATTGTTGTAATCCAATATGACAAGTCTTATGGGAGAAAGAAGAAAGGATTGGCTGTTCATGATGGCAGAGGGAGAAAATGCCTTCTGCCTGTTCTCTCATACCACATAGTGAGGCATCAAATGGATTGAGTGGCATTCAAATAGAAGAAAGGACACTAGAGCTCCCTTATAAGAGGCAAAGAAAGTGAACTGAAGAGAGGCAGGGCATTTTTACAGAGGCAATTGACCATAGGAGTAGGATATTTGCTTCTTTTTGAGGATGCCAGAGCCTTCTGACTGGTGAATGACGGTCAGCAAACCTTGTGAGTGAGGCACATTATGGTTTTAGGACACCAGAGCACCCTGATTTCCCTACATCTACTTCATTTATGGAACAGAGGGATCTTCACGCCTGATGTGCTGAATCTCTGGCATATCATGGCCCAAATGTTTCTTTGACACTTCAGTCTTGCTTTTAGGTTTTGCACTACAGACACTCATATGACAAAGATTAGCCATTCCTTAATGAAAATCCTATTTCAGAAGGTTAGAAAAATAGTGAGTAATGATTTATATAATACAAACTTCACTGCTGAGTAAAACCAAAGAGGATAAGACTCTAGAGCCTGGTGGAATCACAAACAGTGTTAAAGAAAATAACATTTGATCTAGGATCTGAGAGAAGTATGAAGTGCATTCTGGGCAAAAGGAGCAGAGTGAGATAAAGCTTGAAACTGCATTCTATGTTTAAGGCTGATGAGGCTCATTGGATCAGAAGAATGGGAGGAGAGATCATGACAATCAGACTGGGAACAGGGAACACAAGTAATCAGTGTGTGTTTCTGGGAAAAGATTGATGGAAACATGAAATGTCAAAAAAAAAAAAAAACAGTTTTAATGTGGTATGGTTAATGTATGTCGTGGAAGAAAGCTGATGCTCAATAAGTATTGATGGAATGAGCAGTGCTGATATATTATTAGGTGGATAACAGGCATGTTCATCCTTCTTTCTAATCAGCTGTCATTTATATTTACTCATTTAAAAAAATTTAGTTGTAAAAGGACACAATAATTTTAATTTTTTATTGATTTAAATTATTTTATTTTTATGTTGTGCTGAGGATCCAACCCAGTATCTCACATGAACTAGGCAACTCTACTACTGATCTATGACAACAACCCTATAATTATTCTTGGTCCATCTATCCATCCATTCATCCGTCCACCCATCCATCCAATAATTTATGAATTGTCAATACATTTTTCTAGGACCAGACAGAAATATAGTGTTCAAGGAGAATTTACCCTCTCTCACTTTTTTTTTTTTTTTTTTAAGGAAAACGGGTTTGTGCAGGAGAAGGTCTGGCCCGCATGGAACTGTTCTTATTCCTGACCACCATCTTACAGAACTTTCACCTGAAATCTGTGGTGGACCCAAAGGATCTTGATATCACGCCAGTTGCCAGAGGGCTTATCTCTATGCCACCTGCATACCAGATCTGCTTCATTCCTGTCTGAAGAAGAGCAGTGTCCTTTGGCTGCTGCTGTGCTGTCCTCTGGAATCTCCTCTTTGGAGCATGCTCCACCACCTTCCCTGTCAGGCATATCTCCTCTGACCTGCTTCTCCCCACCTCATTCCTTTGAATTCCAGTGAACATCCAGCCCCACTGGAGAGAGTGTCCTCAGTTTTCAGAAAGGTGTGCTCCTGTTCCCTTATTCCAACACTTGCATTACCCACTCTGCATTTTAACACAAAAGTGGTTTTTCAGTATGCCATCACTCTAAACCAAGAAGAATCTGGGGGACATTATGGGAAGTGCAATAAGTCATGCACAGCAAGATAAAGTAACATGATTTTAATTTTTGAATAATAGAAAAACAAGAAACTCTTAGATTAGTGATAAGCAATGGTTGCTAGAACTTGGGATGGTAAGAGTGTGAGTGGATTCAGAAAGAAGAGAAGATAGTTAAAGTTTCAAAGTTTAGAGTAGACAGGAGGAATGAGTTCTGATGATATAGTGCAGAACATGGTCCCTATTATTAATAATGATTTCTTGCATGCTTGAAGATTCCTAAAAGGGGAGGTATTAAATATCCTGCCCATAATTAAAGGACAAATGTGTGAGATAATGACTATGTTTATTATTCTGATCAGTCTTCGTTCCATGTGTACATATATCACAATGTACCTCATAAATACATATGATCACTACTTGTCAACTAAAAAAGATATGGATGTAGATTAAAAATTAAAATGCACATGAAAACTATATTGTTTCCATTTTTAATAATATTCATTGGAAAAGAAAAATACATTAATGAGGTGTTGACAGAAGTGTGGAACAATAGGCAGCTTTATACCCTGACAGAACAATGTTTCAATATTGCTACTCTAATTATCTTACCAAAATATATAATTTTCCCTTCACCACCATCTTCCCCATCATTCACCTCTGGTTCCCCTGCCCTCCTTTAGCCCTTTCCTCTTTTCTTTTTACTTACTCTTTCTCATAATTCTGTGAGATAGTACTTGTATGAGTCACCATTACTGCCTCAACAAATAACACAAATATAATGACTGAAAACAACACACATTAACTATCGTAGATTTCTGGGGATGAGATCTAATATCATCTCCCCTGTTGTAAATTGATTCTGTCAACTAGTATAGTTCTTTTTGGGCCTCTAGGTGAGATACATGTTCCTAAATTTTTCATTTTGTAGAGATTGCCTGCATCCCTTGGCTTCTGAGTCCTTTGTCACATTAATTCAACCTCAGTGTCCACATCTGCTACCCCCTCATAGCTTCTCATTTTTCTTTTATATAATCTTTGCTGAATCCAGGTGTGGTGGTGCAAGCCTGTAATCCCACTGGATTGCAAGTCTGAGGTGCAATGTTCACAAGTACATGGCCAACCTCAGCAATTTAGGAAGGCCCTAAGCATGTTAGAGGGATTCTATCTTAAAATAAGAAATAAAAAGTGCTGGGGATGTGGCTCAGTGGGTAAGCAGCCTTGGGTTCAATGTCTGCTACCAACTCCCAATGCAATCAACAAAAACCTTGTTGATTGAATTGAACACACCTGCATACTACAGTAGAATCTATCCATGTTATGACCCTGGACATAATCACATCTACAATATCACTTTTATCATGTAAAGTACCAAATTCATGGGTTCACAGGTTTCAAGGATTAAGATGTAGATGCTTAGGGATGTGAGGTCATTATTAAGACTATGACATTATTACTACCAAGATAATTCAGACAGACTTTTCTTAAGTATTGTGTTTGGATTCACATGTCAGAACAAGGAGGGGAACCTAAGAGCCATCTGGCTATAAAACTAAAGTTTCCTAATCATGTGATGTTAGTTCTTTCAGTGTCTTTAAAGGTTTTTTTTGGCAGGTAATGATTTACTGATATATTTGTTAGTATTTAATGGAAGGAGAAGATAGTTTCAGATTTCAAAGAAAAAAAAAAAAAAAAACAGAGTTCACACCATGGATCAATATTCAGCAAGGAATGCAATTTCTTAAACACAGCACAGTAGACTAAAATGTACTAGAGATAGGCCTTTAGGATTTTATTTTATTTTGGGTACAGAGGGTTGTTCTAGGGGAGCTTATCCACTGAGCCACATCCCTAAAACTTTTTAAAATATTTTATTTAGAGGAAAGTTCTCACCAAGTTGCTTAGGGCCTCTATAAATTGCTGAGGCTTACTTTGAATTCATGATTCTCCTTCCTCAGCCTTCTGAGATGCTGGGATTACAGTCACTCACCTCCCTGCCTGACTGCCTGAAGGATCCTAAAAGAAACTATTTAAAATCTAGAAACCTAGGCTGAGTCAACTTTCAATCATTTCATAAGGAAATATCAGTGATATTATTGAATGTATTGGATTTGTAGTATTCAGAGAGAAAAAGAGAAAGAAACAGAGAGAGAGAGAGAGAATCAATGTGATAGATATAGATAGATGATAAGGAACTTATTTGAAAAATTGACTCATATCTTTGGGAGAAAGAAAAGTCCCATGGTAAGTGATCTGCAGTCTGCAGAACAAGGACAACCAGTGGTGTGACTCAGTCTATGTCTGTTGGCATGAGCATTGGCAGAGTATTGCCATTTGAAAACCACCTCACAGATATACCCAGAAATTAGGCTCTTGTGTATCACTTAATCCCATCAAGTGGCAGTCTAAAATTAATCAATATATCTCCCCAGCACATTCTTCCCCACCCTGAGGGGAGGGTTCTTGCAAAAAAGAGAGAAACACAAGACAAAGGCGAAGCTGGATTCTGGCTCAAAATTTCCAAGAGGGTGGTCAAGGTGAAAATCTCAGAGGATGTTAAGGTTGGTCACAGGAGGAGAGATGGGCTCTAGGGTTCCAGACCAAGTAGAGAGAAAGAGGAAGAGAAAATGAAAGTATTGAAAGTTACTAACCCCTTCCTCTTTTTGCCTTGCTCACTGATCTGTCAATTGGAGTGACATAAACCTGAAGCAGTTGTAACTCTCAGCTTCCTTTCTCACTAGTACAAGGTAGGATGGAATTGCCAGTACTGTAGGTTGAAGTTTATCTAGACAGACATGATTGAGAAACTCCCAGGGTGGAGCTGATACAGAATAAAATGAAGGGAATTCCAAAGTTGTGGCTTAAGTCTAATAAGGCCTCTGTGGTTTTGTTGGGTGATACCTTCCCTGGAAAGATGAGACCAACACACACTTAGAACCTAGAAAATGATGATTTATGCTGGGAGACTGGAAGTCTGGGGTCTCCCAAGAATTCTGCTCCTGTAGGAGAGGAGTCAATCCACAAACTCTGCTGCCCACAAACAAAGGCTCCCCAACTGAGTCCTTAAGTGTGTACACACCCTCCTGTTCATTTTCCCAACTCTCTGAAGCTGGTCATGTGAGCTGCCAGATTCAAAGGGAAAATGAGTTGGATTCCTCTTTGTAAATCCCCCTGGGAAATTCCTTGTGTCTGCTTCAATCATGCTCTACGAGACACACTCTAGACCACTCATAGGCACTCGTGGGAGCACTATGGCAATGTTGCCATGATCTTACACGCTCCTGCAGCAGAAAGCTGCAGTGTGGCCTCTTCAAGATGGTGCCCAACCTCAGCTTTCCATAGCCAGTTAACAAATACAGAGAACTTATCAAACACCCGCCTCCTCATTAAACTTTTCAACTAACAATCTTGGGTGTGTGCCACCTGTTTCTATCAGACTGTTAAAAAGTAAGAGAAAATAGTTAAATGTCACTTCCTTAAAATTTTTTCCTTTACCCTCTGACTGCTCTTCCTGCTTCCAAAAGGCCAGTCAGGAGTTCCTCTCCTGGGACTCCCATGCCAGCCTCTAGATAGCACTGGCCACACTACTGTTTCATTGACTGTTAATTCATATTCCTCTCTCTGAGAGGGAAGCTCTGTTTCTTATTCACATTTGTATCCCTGGATGTGAGTTTGGAATTGATACATATAAGAATCTTGGTAATGCTATTGATTGAACTGGCTTTTCAGGTTCAATGAGAAGAGTCTTTTTAGAATTGGACTTCTAGGAGCTCCTAAGAATCTCTATAGGCTCAGGAAGTAGAATTAGTGGGTGGAGACTCAAAGCCACTGAGAAAAATAACTAACATCCTGGACATTGGTAATAGTGCCTCTGACCTCCAAGAAGAGGCTGTGCTTATAGCCCAGAGTAGTCTCCACACATAGCCTGCTCTGGTCTCACTTAAGCACTGATGCAGAAATGAAAACAGAGCTTGCTTGCCTGCTGAGAAAGCCATGAAGTAGTCATTGTCCTCAAAGTTGTCACTTGCATGCAGAAAGAAGGCAGGGTCAAACTTCTCTAGACTGGGAAACTCCTTGTCATCATGCAGGACAGAAATCATACATGGTATTGTGTCTGTTCCCTGATAATCTGAGAAACAGTTGAGTTTGTAAAGCAATCATGCAACTTGAAAAAAATGGACTTCCCTCACTTAATCTCGTTTTATTGATGAGTAGAGTGAGACACAAAATGAGAATATTTTTGTTCCCTGTCACATAATAAATTAATAGCAAGTCCATCTAGTTTTAAATCATGCAATACCTGGTCCCAGGCACTGTTTCATTGACTGAAAGGCCATCCTCACCAGGGTGTAGGCTGACACCAGTAGTTACTGTGCACATCAAGTTAGCTTACTGAAGTGCATTGCTCTACACAAGTAAATTGCAATATTGTGTAACAAAGTTGATACAACTGAAAACTGAGCTTTTCTTTCTTTACTTTTTATTTTCATAGAATCAAGTTTGAGGCATTCTTCCAACCTCAGCTTGAACAACCTAGAATTCTCCAAGATGAGAGAAACTGGTACACACCTACTGCCATGTTTCCTTAATAACTACATCATCGTCTTTGTAGAAAGCAGTTGCGATTTCTAAGTTTTTCAGAAATTTGGAGTTATAATTGGCACATCCTACTTTTTTTAACATAGATTCACTGCTCTCAATGTTCTTCTGTGGAGTGAGTTTTCCTGCATACCATTATTTTTTTACGTTGAGTTTCATTTTCACTTATCTTTACTTTTTTCTAGTTTTCCTAGTGATTTCTTCTTTAACCTATTGGTTGTCTAAGAGTATGTTCTTTAACATTCACATTTCCTTGTGTTGTTGGTTTTTAATTTCATTCAACACTGATCAGAGAAAATACATGATTTTAATATTTTAAATACTTGAGAATTATGCCTCATCTACATATGGTCTATCCTGGAGAAAATTCTTTGTGTACCTCAGTTAAATGTGTATTGTATAATTGCTAAGAAAAGTGTTCTGTTATGTGTTAGTTATAGTTGATAACTGGTAGTATTTAAATTTTAACATTTGTCCAGATGCTTAATATCTTATTGAAAGTTGAGTGTTGGAATGTCCCACTTCTATTTTACAACTATTTTTTCTCTTCCATTGTCAATGCTTACTTTTTACATTTTCAGGCTCCCTTGATTGTTACCTATACAATTATAATGTATGTTGTAGGTACATTACCTTTTTTTCTAATAGAAAATATTCTCATTTCTAATATAAAATATATTTTATATTGAATTTGTTCTTTTTAGATATACATGACAGTTGAGTGTATTTTGACATTATATACACATGGAGTATAACTTATTCTAAGGAGGACCCAATCTTGTCCTGACTATTTATTTGTGAACACAGGAATGTTATGTTTAATTCACTCTACTGTTTTTCCTATTCCCAATCCCTCTCTTTCCTTCATTCCCCTTTGTCTAATCCAATGAACTTCTATTCCCCACCCCCACTTTATTTTGTGTTATCATCTGCATATCGGAAAATCATTTGACCTCTAAACAAATTTTTATTAATATGGATTGTGTGATATTGCTATGCCATCTCCCTATTTGGTTACTAATTGCACAGGAAATCATTCATTTTCTAACTTTCAACAGAATTGTGTTTGGTATGAGTGAGTCTCTTTTACACTGCATATTACTTCTATAGCTTTTTTTAATGGTGTGCCTAATACTTTTCCAATTGTAGAGCATAATGATATTAATAATTTTCTTCTCCTGTAATTCTATCTTATTCTGCATGACTTTTATACTTTTTTCCACATTTCTTCTTCTGTTGACAAGTTTTATTTGATCACTTTGTTTATATTGCATTTTTTGATTCCCCCTTGGTTTTTCTCTGTATAATTTTTCAAGTTATTTTTTAGTAGTTACCATGGGGAATACTGTTAACATCCTCAATTAACAAATATCTAATTTGAAATGATTCTCAGTTAGTTTTCAAGTACATACAGATTATTCTGCTCTGATCCAACAGAGTACTTTCTCCTTGTCTTCTTTTGGTCATAAATTACGACTTTTTTCATTTTGTGCCCATAGCATATGTCTTTAATTTTTTTTAATTAAATTCATTGATATAATAGAGAAAACAAAAATGGGTTAAATACAAAGTAGAATGTTATTGATATTTAAATTCATTGGCAGAGCTACAATTCATCAGGGCTAATTCTTAATTTTCAAGTGATTTATTTCCTTTTTTTTTTGCATTTTATTCTCTTTTTATTGGTTCTTTTTAGTTATACATGAGAGTAGAATCCATTTTAATATAATTATACAAACACTGAATATATTTTATTCTAAATGGGATCCCATTCTCATGGAATAAAAAATGGTGGGTTTTGCTGGTGTATTTCTATATGACACAGGAAAATTATGTCAGATTCCTTTTGTTTCAGCAACAAAGCTGAGTTGCATAACATTTCTTGTAGGAAAGTTGTACACATGATGAATTGCCTTACCTTTTGTCTTACCTTGAAATATCTTAATTTCCCACATATTGTGAATGGATAGTGTTGGCAGGCAGAAAATTCTTCATTGACAGTTTTTCTGTCAGCACTTTAAATCCACGTTGCCACAGATTAATGCCCTCCATAATTTCTGAGGAAATAACAGCTGTCACTTTTATGGAAGATCCTGTATGTGATGAGTCACTTCTTCTTTCTACTTTCAACAGTTTCTGTTTTTGGTTGTTAAGTGTTTTTAAAATATGCCTTGATATGTGTCTCTTAGGCTTTATCCCACTGGAGTTTAATTTCCATCTTCAGTAGAGTCACGACTTCCCTTAAATTTTAAAGTTTTCAGCCATTATTTCTTCAGACAGAAGCTGCCTTGTCCCTCTTCTCTTTCTGGGACTTCCATTAAGGATATCTTGCCATAGTAGGTGGACATCCATAATCCCCTTGGTTCTATTCACTTTCTTTTGTTCCCTTTTCTTTATGTTCTTCATACAAGGATATTGCTCTTGTTCTATCCTCATGTTTGGTCTTCTGTCTTTCCTTCATAGAAGTCTGCTTTTGAACATTTGTGCTGAATAAATTATTTTATATATTGTATTTTTAATTTTGGAATATCTGTTGGTTTCTCTCTTTAATTTCTTTCTCCACAATTGATATTTTGGCCTTTTTCACACATTGATTTTGTGATTTTTTTCAAGTTTACTTTTCAGAATACATATAATTTTATCAAGTAAGTTTGTTATCTGATCTCCTGAGAGGAGGTTTTTGTCAAATACTTATTTTAGCTATTTATGGACTTTATTACTGACTTTTTTCACTGCATAATTTTTATAGGATATTTAAAACTTTGGAATCTGTTAATTCAAAAAATAAATTATTTTTATTCTTCCATTGATACAATTAATATAACATTTCAAGAAATGTATTTATTTTCATCTGTGATCAATTGAATTTCTATCCCTTTATGTCTATAGCCAATTGGAGACCTGTTAAATGTTTCCTTACATTTTTACACCCAATAAGTAAATGAATTCATTTTATTTCTTAAAATTCTTCACTTAGTGATTCTAAGAACATTGCCTGTGTCCATGATTTTTAAACAATAAATAATGTCTGCTCCTGTCCACCAGCAATCAAAGTCACAACTTAAGCAGGGCATGGTGACCCACCCCTGTAATCCCAATGGTTTAGGAGTTGTAATCGCAGAGACTCAAGAGGCTGAGGCAGGAGGATAGCAAGTTTGAGGGGAGTCAGTGCATCTTAGGAAGACCTGTTTCAAAATAAAATGTAAAAAAGTGTTGGAATGTAGCTCAGTGGGAGAATTCCCTGGGTTCTATCCCCCAGTACTACAAAGGAAAAAGAAGTCACAACATTGATGTTTGAAGAAAAAAGTCCCCATTGCACAGTTGGAGGCCAGCAATCTGCACAGAAACAGTACACTATCCCCCATACTGCCTCCCATATTGCTGGGTGTGAGAAATGTTAGCTTTTGTGTAAGATGCCCAATGTACTGACATCTGTCAGACACTTTCTCCATCAAGTAGTTGCCAGGAAGATGCACATATTTGCCTAGATTTTGGAGCCCTAAAATAATTTCTCCAGATTGATTGCACATAGTCAGTGGTTGATATGCTTTAGAGACAAATTTCTGACATCTGATCTGCCATCATTGTGACATTACTCTAGTAATACCACAAAATCATATGAATATTTCAATCTCTGGTGTGGAATGCATTCCACATAGTTAAGTTTTCTTTCAACAAACTTGATTTAACCTAACAACTATGATAAGCTACATGCCTGTAACTGTTCAATCTCCAACTTCACTTCAATAGGTCAAAATATTAACCTTGGTTTGTAAATGTACCACTTGAACTAATTTTATTTTGACTTAAGCCTTCAGAGTAACTCCATGAGCTCAGAAAAGAACCTGAGGTTGGCATTACCATGAAAGACTGTCTCTCTCTAGTTATTACACATATTGGGAGGGTTTACATCTTGCTAGTGGGGCTGCTTTAGAAAACATTGGACACACTACAGGTGATCTGGAGGTTAAAAAGCATTATCAATTTAATGCTAGGCAAGAAATCTGTTTTAAAATTATATATATATATATATATATATACTGTGTGTGTGTGTGTGTGCATGAGTGTGTGCATGTGTGTGTGTGTGTGTGTGTGTGTGTGTTATGTTAATTTTCTCCTGTACTCAGTACTTAATTATCAGTCTTGTTGACAATACCGTGTGGCGTCACCTTCTCGGTACTAAACTTTGGCTTTCTCGTTGGAATAACTTCTACATATCACATTTCGGCAGTTGATGCATCAACTGCATGACTTCAACTTTGAGTGTCACTTCAGTCTGTATTTTCCTCTTATTGTGGTATTTGTTCCCTTGACCAAGTAGCAGTGGCCTCCCACTGGATCACCATAATGGTGGCATATCTCTGTGTGTTACTTCATTATTGTGCACTAGTAGCTAGTTCACTATTTTAACTTCATAAGGGGTTTGTAGGCAAGATTGAGTCCACTGAAATTTTTGGCAAAAGGGGTAATTTGCAGACCCTTGATTCAGGCTTATAAGATCTAGCATGAAATGTCCCTGTTTTTCCAATTCCTTTTAATTTTCTGCTTCTCTGGAAATAAAAAAAATATATATAGTTATTAATGTGCTAAGTAAATATTTGTTTTATTTACCATAAATACATGTAGTCTCTCTATGATTGCTTCTAAGACTAGAACAATAGCCCAAAGCATTAGCAAATTGAGTACTTTCCATTTTTCCATACTTTCCAGATTTAGCATATAATCTTCATTTTCATGATTAAAGTCTCATATTTCAAAATAATATTTACTTTACCTCCTCATCATATCTATGATTTGAAGAAGGAGAGATGAAGAAGGAATGAACCACAATAGTTTTAACTTTCATCTTTTTAGGAAATAAGTGACCTCATGAGACTTAGAAGTAAAGAGACTCATAAATGAAAATTTTAAGCAAAGAAGGAGTAAGGTAAATAATATGACCTCTGGTCAACTGACAGCAGTGTGTACCATACCATATAGATATTTCTCCTGATCCTAGGATTACCACAGTCTGTATTAGCCAACTGTAAATTACTGTGACTCATTTTGGATTCAGTATGACTGCATATGCTGGTAAATATTTGACAAAATAAAACAAATATTCCCAGGAAAAGCACAATCAACAGTTGAAGTTTATTTACAATCATTTGGTAATCGCTGAGGATGGTGTGCTTAGTGCTGGGACAGAGACAGCAAGCACCAAAGAGAGAGGTGTTCTCCAGCACCTAGTGAAACACACATGTCAGAGTTCTGACCACAGGTGATGACTGATGTGAATTCCCCAGGGATGTGGGGAAGAGGCTCCTAGTGTGCCCCTCTTGTTTGCCTTAGAGAAGCTTCACTCTTCCAACTTCTGTGCCACCAGCTATAATCAGGAGGATGGCGAGAGAAGTGAAGAGGGCATGGCAGAAGGAGACAATGGAGCTGTGGTGCAGAGTCTGGATTTCAGGGAACATGGAGTGTGGTTGGCACAGCACATAAATTGGCATGGGATTATCTATCAGGTTCCTTATATAAATGCCCCTTTATGTAGCAAGTGAATTCTTGCAGATGCCTTTTCCCATTCTGATAACTCTAATTCTGGTAAGAAAAAAGGAAACTCTGTTGTCAGGATAATGCTTATAATTAAGTTAGAAATGTTCCCTGCTGTGGGTCTTCTTACATTTCCTTCCCTCTGTGACTACTTTGTGGTATCTTTGAGATATGAAACAATTTTTGTTAAGTTTCAGATATGATGCATCAAACAAATGCAGACTTTCAGCTGGTGTTTATCTCCTTTCAAAGTATCCTTCTCCCTGGGCATTCAAAATGATGTCCAGTTCTGTCCATGATACAGAATTGAATTTGATATAAATACAATCACTGGTAGAATGTAGGCACTAAATTCTCTCTCGGACATTCTCCTGTCACTGGAATACTGAGAACAATTGTTGTCTCACAGTTTTTGATTGCTTTGTGACACGTGGTATCTGGTGTTTAATTGGTTGGAACACATAAGAGGAGCAGTGACAATCAAGTGCACCCTAAAGGTGACTGAATATCAGATAAATACACTTAGATGTAGTTGGAATGCATCTTAACAACATAGCAATATACTTTCAAAGCAATACTAGAGAATATATTTCACAGTCATTACATTGGTAGGTATCTGTACGGTTATTCTCATTTTTGGTGTTGAATATTTAACCTCTAGTACTGATTGAAGATCTACAATAAATGCAAAAATTGGTTACCATTGGATTGAATACATTTTAGTCAATTACATAATTCATAATTAATACATGAATGCTGGTTTGAAATGAAACTTATACATCTTCCCTTCACTCTAGCCTAAATACCCTAGAACGTCTCTGAAATAATTTTTTTCACTTCCAAAAAAATAAATAAATAAATAAATAAATAAATAAATAATTAAATAAAAAAGTAAAAGAAAAGTGATTACTTCATGACTTCCTCATCAGGTAATAGAAACTCATTTCCATGTGTTACAGAGGACTAGAAATCTTTCTGGGATTGGTTGGAAATTATGTGATGCCTCCCTAGTTCTACTAGATTGTTTCTTAGGAGCATACTCCAATGCTGGTGCACTTCCCTTGCTCATGATATCCTCAATTATGGGTCATAATAGTGGGACTTTAAATTTTTAACATGAACATTTCTTCCAAATTAAGAAGCTATTATATAAAGTGTTTGTGTCCTTCATTTATATACATCACAGATGTATGAACGATTACCCCTAGAAGGTAAAACGCATTAAAGTTCTCTTCATTCATTAGAAGACGTGATCCCACTTCACAACTTGATTGTCTTCTGGGTAGTGTTGCACATATCCTAGGCTCAGCTGTGAAAATAGAAGTCTCCTGTAGCAGAGAACACACCAATAGCCTGCTCCCCAATCAGGGAATCAGATGAGTAATCAGTCCATTGTGATGCAATAGAACTAGTGTCCTGTGAGAGCAGGGAGCACAGAACACTGGGGTAGAGGCAAGTCTGCATGAGAAGATGGCAGGTTTGCATCATTTCATACTCCACTATGAAACAAAAAATGGAGAAGAAACTATCATAGTATAAATGACAGCTGAGCTGCCTCAAAAGGGACAGAATGGAAGAGAAGAAAAGGGAGAGCATTTTGAGGAGGGAATGTATCACAGAAAGAGGACAGTAGTTCTCAATCAGGATTGCCAGAAATTCTGTTAGAAAAAATGGAGACACCAGGCACGGTGGCACATGCCAATAATCCCTGCAACTTTGAAGACTGAGACAGGACGATCATGAGTTCAAAGCCCGTGTCAGCAATGTTGAGGAGCTAAGCAACTCAGTGAGACCCTGTCTCTAAATAGAACACAAAATAGGGTTGGTGATGTGCTCAGTGCTTGAGTGCCTCTGAGTTCAATCCCCTGTACCTGACCCCCCCAATACCATTAAGTGATGGAAACATGGAAAATATCAAGGTATTTCAGGTACCCTGAAATAATCATAGAGCATACCTCTTCCAGTGATGAGCATGTGTCTTGCAAATTGGATCACCACACCTGCATTGTGTATCCTGAAGACTGACCATGGAATCTCTGTCCTTGATTCTGTCACTTCAATGCCTGCTCTATGCCGGGATTGTAGATACAATTAGAAGGACAGACCTCTCTTCAAGTTCACATTTCCACACAACAGAAAGATAAACAAAAAAATGGAAATAAGTATGTACAGATGAGATGTATCAATGAGAACATGAAAGTTATGTTGAGAAAAACTAATGATGGCAAGATTTTATTGCTTGAGAGGATCACAAAGAGTAGAAAGAGGAAATGAAATTTGACCTTGGTACTTAGGTTGTATAACAAAAGGGCATTGCAGACAAAATGAACCACATGATACAATACTGTAAGTTATTACTCTGTTGCAGATGGATAAACTGTGGATTGAGGGGGTCAAAAATAGTGAAATATATGTAAATATGTATTTTTTAAAGATGAAATATTAGATAGTTAGCAGTCTGTCATTCTTTGCCCATATACCTATCTGACTATCTTTCCATACATTTCTTCATCCTTCCTTTCATCCAATCATTCAACACCAATTACTGTGTATTTTATTAGAATTGCACTCATCATCATGTCACAGTTACACATAAAGAGTAACTACTGCCTTTGTTTTTTTCTCTTCTGGAATACAGACATGTGTGGAAAAGGACATGGCTCTCATAGAGCTCCCTTTATTCTTGACCACTATTGTATAGCACTTCAACATGAAATCTCTGATTAAGAAACTTGATACCAAAACATTTGCATTTGCTTCTCTGCCACACAGGTACCTGACTATCTGGCTGCTTCTGGGTTGTCAACGACAGTCCTCTCCTCTCGGACACTGTTGACATACTTCCCCTACTGAGGATGCCTTCTCTGCCTTCTTCTCACATTTCCCCATACCCACAGGATCCAGACAATACCCTGTGTTAATTTTAGAGTATGGGACAATGTACAAAGATATCTGCTATTCTCTGTGCCCTGGTACACTAGCATGGGTGACCCCAAGTGCCAATGATTACCTAATGTTGAGTTGTTCATGTGTCATTCAGGTACAACAGAAAAATGATTAACATGTGATAATACAGGGCATTTCTCCTCCAGATGATCTCAATAATAATCATGATTAATTTCTGGTTTCAATTTCAACTTTCAATTTGGGTAAATAATTCCAGTAAAATTGGATCCCAAAAGGACATGCTGGCTCTGAAAATGATAAGCATAGAGTGTGGAAAGGGGAAGTGTTAGAGAATCTCCTTGGCAGGACAGGGATGTAGCCAAGAGGTAGAACACTTACCTAGCATGTGTGAGGCTTGCAATCAGTAGCCAGCATGGAAAAGAAAAAAGAAAAAAATATATAAAGCAAAAAAAAGTTGTTTGGATGAATGTCACCTATAGTTACTAGATATATAGATTTAAGACACAGAAATAGCATCAGGCCGCTGAAAACCATAGTAGGATACTGTGGAGATCAATCATGGGGGGAAGCAAACATTAAGGTTACAATTCATGCCCCTGTTTTGTGTGTTAACATAAAAATAAATGAAAATTTGGGATAGTCTCTGTACTGCATGTTTCCAACTCAGAATCAAGTATGAATTTGTTCTCCTATTACATATATAAGCATATATTGAGCATATATTGAGCTTAGTCTTCCCTCCCCAACAGAACAAATTGCCTGAAAGCACGAGCTTTCCTATCATTTTTCTACCTTCTACACATTGTTTTACACTCAACATAAATGTGATGGCAATTTGTTGCTATGTCTCTGAAGTCATGAGTCTCATTTCATCTCCAGAACACACCAAGTGACCTTCTATTTCATGTGTAATTCTACTTATTTTTCCCTTCCTTCTGTGCAGAAATGTATGAAAGGAGAAGGGTCACACACTACCCTTTCTGACCTCCTCTCCCAGAGGAAATCACTGTATCAGGTGTTTTAAGGTAATGCACTAGTGCCCAGATGCACTACTCTAGCTGAGCATATGTACATCCTCAGTGTTTCAGGTCCAAGGCCCCTACTCAATTCCTTTCCCCTCCCCCATGCAGGGGCATCTTTTTCTGCCACATGGCTTAGAGTTGGGGTTGGGGGTGATGCAGGCCAGTCTTTCCTTCTTACCTTCTTTAATGTGTTTTTTTATTGTCCCAAACTCAGGCACTAAGACTCATCTGGCTTTTTAATCTCCTGTGAAAGTGATTTGTTGCATAACTAGATAGTCTTTCTGTGTGTGCACAATGTTTATATTGCTCATGTTTAATAAACAAAAACTAGAAAAAAATCAAAATTATCCATCTCCTTATAAGTGTACAAAAAAATCAAGGTACTCTATGTAATGCAATGCTATTCACTAATAAAAAGGAATGAACTACTAATACATGCCAAGGAAAAGGAATATAAAACATATTCTTGTACATTAAAAAAAAGATACAAGAAAATATAAAAACCAGTGGGGTATAGGGAGGAATTCAGGGGGAGGAAGAGGGGAGGGGAGGGCAAAAGAAGGTACTGGGGAATGAAATTGATCAAATTATGTTATCTGCATTATGAATTGGCCACAATGAAGCATGCTTTCTATAAAATTCTTATTCACCAATAAAATTTTAAAAAGAAATTTGAATCTATGTAAGAAGAGCAGAGGAGAAGGAGTGAATGAAGATAAAACAGCCAGAGATAAAATATTTGTTTCTGCAGTGTTCTAGGTCATATCCTATCATATGACATTCTTGATAAGTCAAAACCATAGATAAAGAAAGCAGATCCATGGTCGCCAGGGCCTGGAAGTGCAGAAGGACAATTGGTTGAATAGGAGGACAGAGAAACTTTATGTGGTAATTAAAATATTTTATATATATATATATATATATGGAAATATATATATAAATAAATATAAATATATAAATATTGATATATATGATTATATATCATATATTTTATATATTATAAAAAAATTAAGACATAAAATATAAATAATTTATATAAATATATTATATAAATAGACTCAGTATTTACTATGCTGCTTAGGCTGGGTGTAAGCAATCCTCCTGCCTCAGCCTCCTGAGTAGCAGGGCTTACAGTTGTAGACCATCATGCCAGCAAAATTTTATATCTTCATTGTTGTGTGGTTGTAACATTGCATATATTTGTCACAACTCATAGGAATATACACAAAAGAGTCAGATGTATGTCTGGAAATGTAGCTCAGTGTTAGAGTGCTTGCATAGTATGCACAAAACCCTGGGTTTGATTTCCAGCACTGAAAATTATTTTACATTACATTACTTAGAACCCCATTACAAATAGAACAAGGTATTGTATAAAAATGAACATATGGCGGAAAGCAAGTTTCCCTCTCATTTTAGCCCAGAACCCAGTTTGGACTTTTCAGACACATCTGCCACCATCAAATAATAATATATCTCTCCAGGGAATATGATCCTTCATAATTACTCTATGCACATAAGGCAAATAAACCTGAATGCAACAAGTTTATGCAATTTGTTAATTTTATCTTTATGTTCACCCAAATTAAAGGTATTCTACAGTGCTTTGATTTTGTATTTAATAAAACAATGCAGATATTGACCTATGTTGACACATATATCCACACTATTTATGCTTAATAATATGAATACATTATTATGCTGCTGATAAGATTCAGGCAATTTGCACAATTTCTTTGTGACAAAAAACTATGAAATGAGAATATAGTAGAAATTTTTGTTTGCACATGGGGTATATTTTTCTTTTTCTTTCTTTCTTTTTCTTTTTTTCTTTTTTTCTATTTTAAACACCAGGAATTGAATTGAGGGTGCTTAAACACTGAACCATATTCCCAACCCCAGCTATTTTTTATTTCTTATTATTTGAAACAAAGTCTTGCTAAGTTGCTAGGGCATCACTAAGCTGTTGACGTTGGCTTTGAACTTGCAATGCTCTACCTCAGCTTCCCAAACTGCTGCAATTACAGGTATGTGCTACTGCACCTGGCTTACATTTTTATTCTAAAAGATACTGCCAAATTGTTCTTCAAATTGCAAGTACCGGTTTAGCATCCTGCCAGCAGCATGAGAACGTGCTAATTTACATATATCCTCACCAACATAATGTTTTCTCAGCCTTTGAGTGCATCAATGATGTGGGCAAAATGATATCTCCTAGTGTTAGCTTTTATTCTCCAGTTATTACCTGGTTGAATTCTTACAGCATCATAATATAAATAAGTATTATCAACAGCGTGCAAATGAGAAAGCCAAGGCTCAAAGGGATTACAGACTACCCAATATGACAAGAGTTTCAGAGCCAGAGTTGATACTAAAGTCCTCTGAACTCCTGGAGAAGACAATTTTTTAAATTAGGTAAACATTTCTCAGTGGCTGCCTGATTTTTCCTTTTCTAGATACACTTGAGAGAAAGCAGTACCAGATTTATTTAGAAGAGACAAAGGGGAAGTACTCTTTCACATAAGTGACACTTCTTTCATCCTCTTCCCTATGTATGTGACTGTGATCCTGATGCTTCATTTTCCTGGCTGTGAAATCAGAACTCCCAGCTGAGCCCACCTGACCCCCACACCAAGGTCGGAGTCCAGCAGCTGAGCCTGCCCGCCTGTCCCCCTACTGCTGAGTGACTCTGCACCTGCCTCCATGCTGACTCAGCACACCCTCGCTGGGACTCCCCAGCTTCTTTGGAGGATGGTGTAGGCATTTTGAATTATTCACGAGGGCACTGCCATCATCATTGGAAGGGAAGCTCCCTTTCTGTGACACCTACATGAGACTGGAGGCCCTTTGACAGGTATCTCTATTTACTCACTTACATCCTACACCCTTCCCCATCCTCTTGTTCACAACTAGAAATGCTGTAATAGTAACTAAACTCATTCTGTTTATTTTAAAAATGTTAAAGTCTTTATAGGGGCTATCTGGTTCAGCGCTACATATTCTTTGTATTTGGTGCTATTGGTATTAATCTCCCATTCAAAGGAGAGGTAGTGGAAAACTGCAGGGTCGTAATAAGCCTGCAGGGGGAGAACTTCAATATCTCTGATTCACTGCTAGAGGGGAATATACAGAAACAATATGAAAAAACAGGGGAAGAAAGTGTCCCTAACAAACCAAAATGCTATTGTGATAGAATCCAATGACAGTATGGCAATAGAAATGACAGAAAAATAGTTTAGAATCTGCATACTTAACATGATTCAAAGCAAAAAATGAGATAAGAGAGCAAATGCAGGTAATGCATGACCATTTCAGTAGACAGTTAAAAAAGAAAATGCAAGAATCAAAAGAACAATGAAGAGAGAAAATTCTGAAAAGAAAATAAACAGAAATACTTGAAAGAACGATACACCAAATTAAAAACTCAATAGAAAGCATCACCAACAGAATAGACCCTGTGGAAGACAAATCTCAGACAATGAAGACGAAATATTTAATCTTGAAAATAAAGTTGAACAAACTGAGAAGATGTTATGAAGCCATGAACAGAACCTCCAAGAATCTTGGGATATCATAAAAACATGGAATTTAAGAATTATTGGGATTGAGGAAGGCACAGATACAAACCAAAGCCATGAACAATCTGTTCAATGAAATAATATCAGAAAACTTCCCAAATCTGAAAAATGAAATGGAAAAACAAATACAAGAGACTTACCGAACACCAGGTGCACAAAACTACAACAGATCCACAACGAGACACATTATAATGAAAATACTTCATGCAAAATAAAGATAGGATTTTAGGGGCTGTGAGAGAAAAACATCAGATTACAAATAAAGGGAACCAATACAGATATCAGCAGATTTCTCAGCCCAAACACTAAAATCAAGAACGGCCTGGAACAATATATTTCAAGCTCTGAAAGAACATGGATGCCAACCAAGAATCCTATACCCAGCAAAACTAAACTTCAGATTTCACGATGAAATAAAATATTTCCACAATAAACAAAATTTAAAAGAATTTACAAATAGAAAGCCTGCACTACAGAACATTCTCAGCAAAATGCTTCATGAGGAGGAAGTGAAAAGCAACAATACAAGTCAGCAAAGGAAGGAACTACCCTAAAGGAAAAGCAAATCAAAGGACAAGTAAAAAAAACAAAAGCAACCAAAATGACCAGGAATACAAATCATATCTCAATAATAACCCTGAATGTCAATGGCCTAAACTCAATAATCAAAAGACACAGACTGGCAGATTGTATGAAAAAGAAGGACCCAACAATATGCTGTGTTCAAGAGACCCATCTCATACAAAAAGACATTACAGACTAAAGATGAAGGATGAGGAAAAACATTCCACGCACACGGACCCAGTGAAAAAGCAGGGGTCTCCATACTCCTATCAGATAAGGTGAACTTCAAACCTAAGTTAGTCAGAAGGGATAAAGAGGGACATTTTATACTGCTTAAGGGAAGCATAAAACAGAAAGACATAACAATTTTAAATATTTTTGCCCCAAACAATGGAACATCTATGTATATCAAACAAACACTGCTCAATTTTAAGAATCAAATAGACCAAAACACACTAAGAGTGGGGAACTTTAACACACCGCTCTCACCACTGGATAGATCCTCCAAACAAAAACTGGCCAAAGAAACTATAAAACTAAATAATACAATCAATGATATAGACTTAATGGACATTTACAGAGTATTTCATCCACATTGAGTGAATGTACTTTCTACTCAGCAGCTCATCGATCCTTTTCTAAAATAGACCATATGCTATACCACATAGAAGTCATTAGTAAATAAAAAAAAAATAGAGATCCTACCCTGTATCCAATCAGACCATAACGGATTGCAATTAGAAATCAACAATAAAATGACAAACAAAAATTAGTCCTACACCTGGAGAGTAAATAATATGCTATTGAATGATGCAATGATAACAGAAGACATTAGGGAGGAAATAAACACTTAGAGGTAAATGAGAACAATGACACAACTTATGAAAATCTCTGGTACACTCTGAAAGCAGTACTAAGAGGAAAGTTCATTGCATTGAGCTCATACATTAAAAAAATCCAAAGTCAACATCTAAATGACCTAACATTACATCTCAAAACCCTACAAAAAGAAGAACAGATCAACACCAAAAATATTAGAAGACAGGAAAAAATTAAAATCAGAGCTGAAATCAATGCAATTGAAACAAGAGAAACAATTCAAAAAATTGACAAAACAAAAAGTTGTTTTGTGGAAAGAGTAAACAAAATTAATAAAACCCTACCACACTAATAAGAGAAAGAGAAAGAAAACTCAAATTACTACAATTCAGAATGAACAAGGAAATTTCACGACAGACACCATTGAAATACAAAACATAATTAGAATCTATTTTGAAAATAAATACTCCAACAAAATAGAAAATATCAAAGACATTGACAAATTTTTAGAGACATATGATCCTCCCAAACTGAATCCTGAAGACATACACAATCCAAACAGACCAATTTCAAGCACTGAAATAGAAGAAGCCATCAAAAGCCTACAAATGGAAAAAGAGGGGTGGGAGGGGTGGAGGGGAAGGGAAAAATAATAGAATGAATCAAACAACAATACCCTATGTAAATTTATGATTACACAAATGGTATGCCTTTACTCCATGTACAAACAGAGAAACAACATGTATCCCGTTTGTTTATAATAATAAAAAAACAAGGCTTACGAACCAGGACCAGATGGATTCTCAGCCGAATACCACAAGAACCTAAAGAAGAACTGATACCAGTACTCCTCAAAGTATTTCAGGAAATAGAAAAGGAGGGAATACTTCCAAATTCATTCTATAAGGCTAGTATCACTCTGATAACAAAACCAGAAAAAGACACATCAAGGAAAGAAAACTTTAGACCAATATCCCTGATGAACATACATGCAAATATCCTTAATAAAATACTGGCAAATCACATACAAAAATATGTTAAAAAGATAGTGCACCATGATCAAGTGGGGTTTATCCCAGGGATGCAAGGTTGGTTCAACATCCAGAAATCAATAAATGTCATTCATCACATCAATAGAAGAATCACATAATTATTTCAAGATGCTGAGAAAGCATTGATAAAATACAGCACCCCTTCATGCTTAAACAGTAGAAAAAATAGAAATAGCACGAAAATAACTCAACATTGTAAAAGCTATCTATGCTAAGCCCACAGCCAACATCATTCTTAATAGAGAAAAACTGAAATCATTCCCTCTAAAAACTGGAACAAGACAGAAATGCCCACTTTCAACACTTCTTTTCAACATCATCCTTGAAAACACTTGCCAGAGCAATTACAACAAAGAAATCAAAGGGATGCAAATAGGAAAAGAAGAACTAAAGCTGTCACTATTTGCTGATGACATGATCCCATCTTTAGAAGATCCAAAAACTCCACTAGAAAACTTCTAAACTAATAAATGAATTCAGCAAAGTAGCAGGATATAAAATCAATACATGTAAATCCAATGCATTTCTATTCATAAGTGATGAATCCTCTGAAAGAGAAATTAGAAATACCACTCCATTCACAGTAGTCTCAAAAAAAAAAAAAAAAAAACTTCAGAATTCATCTAACAAAAGAGGTGAAAAACCTCTACAATGAAATCTACAGTACATTAAAGAAAGAAATTGAAGAAAACATTCAAAGATGGGAAGATCTCCCATGTTCTTGGATAGGCAGAATTAACATTGTCAAAAAGGCCATTCTACCAAAGGCGCTATACAGATTCAATGCAATTCCATTTGAAATCGCAATGACATTCCTCATAGAAATAGAGAAAGCAATCATGAACTTCATCTGGAAGAACAAGAGACCTCGAATAGCTAAAACAATCCTGAGTAGAAAAAGTGAAACAGGAGGTATCACAATACCACACATTAAACTATACGACAGAGCAGTAGTAACAAAAGCAACATGGGATTCGCACCAAAATTGGCAGGCAGACCAATGGTACAGAATAGAAGACACAGAGACAAAACCACATAAATATTGTCACCTCATACCAGGCAAAGGAGCCAAAAACATACAATGGAGAAAAGATAGCCTGTTCAACAAATGGTGCTGGCAAAACTGGAAATCCACATGCACTAAGATGAAATTAAACCTCTATCTCTCACCCTGCACAAAACTCAACTGGAAATGGATTAAGGACCTAAGAATTAGAGCAGAGACCCTGCACCTAATAGAAAATAAAATAGGCCCGAATATTCATCATGTTGGCTTAGGATCAGACTTCCTCAACAAGACTCCCAAAGCACAAGAAATCAAAGCAAGAATCAATAAATGGGATGGACTCAAACTAAAAAGCTTTTATTCAGCAAAGGATACAATCAAGAATGTGAAGAAAGAGCCTACAGAGTGGGAGAAAAATCTTTTCCACACGCACTTCAGATAGAGCACTTATCTCCAAAATTTTCAAAGAGCTTACAAAACTTTACACCAAAAATACAAAGAACCCAATCAATAAATGGGCCAAGGAACTGGACAGACGCTTTACAGAAGAAGACATACAGGCAATTAATAAATATATGAAAAAGAGTTCAACATCTCTACTAATTAGAGAAATGCAAATTTAATCAACTCTACGATTTCATCTTACTCCAATTAGAATGGCTATTATCAAGAACACAAAAAATAATAGATGTTGGTGTGGATGTGGAGAAAAAGGCATACTTTTACATTGCTGGTGGAGTTGCAAATTGGTGCAACCACTCTAGAAAGCAGTGTGGAGAATCCTCAGAAAACTTGAAACGGACCAACATTTTGACCCAGTTATGCCACTCCTCATTTTATACCCAAAGGATCTAAAATCAGCAAACTACAGTAGCACAGCCACATCAATGTTTATAGCAGCTCAGTTCACAATAGCTAGAATTTGGAACCAACCTAGATGCCTTTCAATAGATGAATGGAAAAAGAAACTGTGGTATATATATACACAATGGAAGACTATTCAGCCATGAAGAACAATAATATTATGGCATTTGCAAATAAATGGATGGAATTAGAAAATATCATGCTAAGTGAAATAAGGCAATTCCAAAAAACCAAAGACTGAATGTTTTCCCGATAAGTGGAGAATGATACATAATGGGGGTTGGGGGTTGGGGAATGAGGGAAGAACTGGGGAACTTTAGAATATGTAGAAGGAAATGAGAGGGAGGAGGGTATGAAAAATGGTGGAATGAGACAGACAGCATTACCCTATGTACATGTGTGATTACACAAATGGTATGAATCTACATGTGTACAACCACAGAAATGAAATGATGTACCCCATTTGTGTACAATGAACCAAAATGCAGTCTGCAAAAAACTTAAAAGCTAAAAACAAAAAAATTAAAAAGAGAAAAAAAAAAAAAAAAAAAAAAAAAAAAAAAAAAATCAGAACACCCCAACACAAAAGAGGCATGGTCTTACGGCAGTAATTACCACCAGCCCGTCCATGTCTCAGAGGAAGCCATCCTTCTCAAAATTTTTCATCAACCATTCCAAGATTGTGTGTGTATGTGTGTGTGTGTGTGTGTGTGTGTGTGTGTGTGTTTGTGTGTTAGGAGAGCACAGTATTTTTGTGTCCTACCTTTCTGATTAGGTCCTTAAGTATGAATATTGGTCTCAGAGGTGCAATTGCTGCATTGTCAGTCTGTTTAACATTTTAGAAAGGCTTTATGATGTGTGCACTGTAGATATTTATAATACTCCCAATTTGGTAATGGAGGATAAGAACATAGAATCAAATGCAATGGATATTTTTAGAAAAATTAATGAATAATGAATAGAAAGTGGAATAAAAAAGAATATCAATAATTCACTCCAATTCAATTCAATTTGGCCACACAATGAGACAGCCCCCAAAATCCATTTTTTTGTTTTCAGAGCTTTTAGTGGTGGAAGATGTCTTTTTAAAAAGTGTATTCATGGTTTGATAATGTACTGTGGGTATACAATATGTAATGAGCAAATCAGGGTAAGAAGCATCTTCATCACCTTAGTTTTTCCTTGAACTTCTCTCTTTTGGTCATTTATAAGATATATAATAAATATAATAACTAAAGTTCTCCTGTATGCTGAAAACCATTAGGGATTATTGCCACTATCTAACTATATTTTGTTACCCCTCATCCAAAAATGATGAAAGATACCAAATCCTATTTGGAAAAACCTAAGATATGTGCTGTCCAAAACAAAGATCTCATGACACACATCTAAATTTAAATTGGATAAAAATTAAATTGAAAATTTTAATAAATTGAAAATGACCACTGTATTGGGCAGCAGAGATATAGAACAATTCTATCATTCAGAAAGTTCTATGGACAGGACTAAGACTAGTAATTAGCAAATCACAACCCATCCAAATCCACTCTATAATCTGTTCACATAGAGTCTTTTATCTAGTAATTTTTAAAAGGAAAAATAAATGTATTCTATGACAGATTATAAAAATCACTGTCCATAAATATTGGAACGCACCTTTTCTCTCATTTATGTATGATCTAGGAGAGTTTTCGTGTAACTAGAGCAGAGATATAAGGGAAAATAAGGGAGACCCTATTGCCTAAAAAACTAAAATATTTAGTATTTGGTTGATTTCAGAAGAAGTTTGCGAACTTTATCTTAGACAATTCTGTTCATGTCACTGACTGACTCAATGTTTGAGAGCAGAACTTCTTTTTATAATTCATATGGGGATCATTAGAATATGCTATGCAGTGTTGCAACTTCCTTCATTGGATTGTACCATGCAGAAAAAAGCTCACTTCCTTGGACTGTGGACCTTCTATACTCAACAGAAACCAGGCATAACAGGATTCTTGCTTGTATGCTTTACAGAAAACAGAATGAAGTGGAGCATCTAACCATTGTATGAAATCTCTCATCATCAGGTCAAGGCCCAAAACCTCTCAGGAAATTCCTCATTTTCCTCTTCTACAAAAAGTGAAAATAGTACTTCTAGCCTTACTAAAATCACAGTTCTTTCTCTACCTTGAAACCTCAACTTTTAGTACTATCATTTGTAAATTTCATTAATATGTTGTACTTTAAGTGAAATGGAAGAGCTAGGAGCATAAGGACCTGAAAGTCTAAATGAATATAGAACTTAATTTCAGTTGGACTCATTGGAAAGATGCTGAGATAAAAACCTGTGCACAGCTGGTGGAACGTCAGAGGTTGACTGCAGTCAATTTTCAATGGTGTTAGTCAATAACTCTGAGTCAGGGTAGGAAGTGTTATGGCAATCTGACTACCTAGTAGGGGAGGGAAGAATTCTTTCTGGAAGAAGATGAATATCATTTGAAACTGCAGTTTTTCTATAGAACTGTACTTATGCAAATATTATTAGGCATTCCAAATACAAATCTGAGAGGCCACAAAAAAAAAAGAGTGGGAGGAGAGAAAAACAAGAAAAATAATAGTTACACAGTAGGAAATACGATCTCCTTTATTTTATGAGACCAGCATTACACTGACAGAAACATGACAGAGTTCAAGAACAAAAATTGGAGAATAATCTGTCAAAATGTGAATAAAATTGCTGGGGAGTGATATTGGCCAAATTAGTGTTATACTGTTTGCAGGCACTTATATGTGACAACAAATCTCATTCTCATTAATGGGTACAAGAGTAATGCACCAATAAAAAATGTAGGAAGAGGAAAAAAGTCCTTAACAAGCTGCAGTAGATCAAGTTATGCTATGTGTCTAAACTTACAATATGCATATTTAGTGGAGAAAGAGACCAAAATATATCACCATCAATGTATGATCAATGGATGCAGAGAATCCATTTCATAAATGTGTACCTTAGTGGCAAACAGAATGATATATAAGAAGAAAACATCAAAAAACAAAGAAAAGGAAAACATCCCTCATCTGATCAAGAATATCTTCCAAAAAGTACATAAAACATTATTCTCAGTAATTTGATGTAAAACTTTCACCTCCTGCTGGAGTAAAACAAAATAAAAGCATGCTCAACACACCACTTGTATTCAACACTGTGCTGAATTTCCCAACCAATGCAATAATGTAAGAAACAGAAAGTAAGGTCATTATCATTGGAAAATAATAAATAAAACCAATACTAACCAGATAGAAGGGTAATGTACATAAGAAATTCCAAATGAATCTAAACACAAATTATCAGTGATTAATAAAGTTAATAAGAATTCGAGCTATAAAGTCATTAAAATAAAACTGTGACTATATGTCCATATGCCAAGAATAACAAAATGGAAAAGGCATTATTTAAATTGTACAATTTACAATGCCTTCTGAATTATTCATATTTCTAAATAAAGATCTATTTTGGATTCTTGATATATACAGTTGTGGAACATTTCTTCCTGGTAAGGAAGTTTAAGATGGATCTCTACTCCATGCAAAATACAAACCCCAAAGAAATGTGCACCCACATCCCTCACATCCCTCATATCCCTCACATATTAGCTTTCAAAATATTAAACAGTTAATTAATTATGCTGAAAAATATGCCAGGAGAATGTTCTAGGAAATTAACAAACTGATTCCAAAATTTGGAGAGGGTAGAAAAACAATCTCGAAGGAGTAGAACAAATATATAACATTCACACTGCTGGATATGAGGAATAGTTCGAAGCTTCATGACCTACAGTGATCCAGCATGAGTCCAACAAGGTGATATGGATGAGTATTATACTTCTCTCATTTAGTGTTGGTAGAGGATTGGGACCATTCTGCTAATTTGGGGACTTCACTGTGGGAAGAACAATCTTACTTGGGAATGGAGTGGTTTCTGAATTTAATGTCACAGGTCACTGCATGGGGCAGACTGCTTGGGAGGAGGTCTATGTATCTGGATCTCATGCAGGACAGCCTCTGTATAAGGCATACTGCTCTTGTCCTGCATGCAGGGGCTTTGGTGTCAGCAAATCACATGGTCAATCTCTTCCTGAACTTTATCTGGTAAGATATAGTTAACTAATGGAAAATATAAAAACAATACATTTCTTAAAATAATTCCAGGTTATATGAAACTTTGTGGTTGTATCTAAAAGGTATTAGACTTCTATGCAAATAATACTTCTGGACATATAACCAGATCGCCTTGATACTATCTGTAACTATCTATTTTATCAATATTTATCAACAAATATTGACAGACATATATATTTATATACATATATTGTGAGTCATATACATTTATGACTCTCCTATAATCTAGATATTAAAATATATGTACAAACTTGTATAAGCCTAACATACCAGCATATATATCAAATATTGTTAAATGACAAAATGTTTTATAATATCAAGTTAACACAGAATTACAGAATTATCATTGCAGAAGAAAACAGGAATAAACATTATTTATATCAAAATAATATGATATTATAAAATTAATTTTCACTGGATTTATATACATGCATATCTGTCTCTGTATGTGTGTGGTTTTTGTGTAAGTGTGTGTGTGTGGTTTTTAGTGGGACCGTTTTCAATCTCTCATTCCTTAAAAGTAGCCTTTTAGAATCATTCTAGAAGTCTTATGAATTATTCATGTTTCTAAATAATATTCTATTTTGGTTTCTTGATTTATACAATTGTAGAAAATTTCTAATGGCTTCCCAGTAAGGAAGATTAAGATTGATCTCTACTCCATCTAATATACAAACTCAAAGAAATATGCACCCACATCCCTCACATCCTTCCCCTCTCCACTGCTATATATTTGGATCACAATTTTTGATTGTATCAATGTACTTTGTTTACAGGATTATGAACATATAACTAATGTTCACTCTGTAAGTGTATGCTTCATTCATTGCATTTGTTTAACCTACATTTGAACAACTTAAACCAGTTCCTAATTGTCTAGTTGCTTATTTTATATTGTAAACAAATGCTTAGGTTGATGTTCCAAACATCTAGTGATAATATTCTAAATTTTAAACTTCAAATACTCTCTTCTATTTTCCTTATCTTTTATTGCACCTGATTTATCTTCTTGCTATGGACAATTGGTTGTTTTCTAGGCCTGGGGAAGAACCTTTCCTTAAACTCCTCTCCTTATACATGGTTCCACTGATTCCTGGGACTTGGGACTGCCTCTTCCTTGATTTCAAATATTTGGATGGAGCATATCCTCTAGTAACTATCTGTGAAAGTGAAAAGAGGAATAAATTATGTAGCAAACATGGATCTTAAAACATATTCCATTTTGTTGATTTTTTAGTTTTGTTGTTCTTTTGAGTGTGTCTGTTTATTGGTTGTTTGTTTGTTTGGTTGGTTTGGGTGGGGGTATTTGTTTCTGTATTTTGTTTCCTCTTGTTTGTCCTGGGGATTGATCCAGAGACCCTCTAACTCTGAGACACCACCACAGACCTTTTGTTTTATTTTGAGACAGGCTTCCTAGCTAGCCTTGAATTTGCCTAAACTTCGTGTTTCAACCTCCCAATAGCTGGGAGTATAGGCTTGTGTCAGGACAGCTGGCTCTTACATTTTCCATTGACATACAAAACAACAGTTGCTCTTTAAAACTCTGATGCCCTCCTGATTCATTGTGCTTTATATAAGACTATGTTTATTTCCAAAAGTGTATGTGATTTTTAACTTTACTTTGATGTTCTAAAACTGATTACAGAACTCTTAGCTTCAGTTTACCTAGAGAAGAAACCACTCTTCCTATGACAGAAAAACACTTAAGTGCTCAAAAGAGTTCTAGAGGGCATATGTACATTCATTCTGCTCTCTGTGCTTCAGAAATTTGTTCAAGGTTTGTTGGCTGTTTCCTCTACTCCTCTTCTCCCACTTCCAAAGGAGTAATTTTCATTTGTGACTAACTTATAGTAGTATTTATGGGGTCCTTAAATAGGAAAAGATGGTGTTTCTTCTATTCTGCTATACATTACTGAAATACTTTAAAGGTACATTTATAGATAGAGATGTTCATGAAAGATAAAATTAATGGAAATATATTTCTAGAATAACAAAATTCTTTTCAGCATATCTTCTAAGTAGCAACACTTAAAAAGGTTCGTCTTCTAACATTTTAGCAGACTTCTCAGACTGTAGTCATATGCCTGCAGTGTCATTAATTTTCTAAAGTTAATATTGATGCTCCAATAAACAGTTTTGATTTCCGTATCTAGCATTAGAGCATGAAATTTTGAGAATAGGAAAGATTTCCACAAAATCTTCCAAGAACACACCTAATATTCCAAGTTGTTTTTCCTTTCAAAGACAAATGTGCAGTCTTATGCCAACTGATGCTGGCTGTTGCATGCTGCAAATCACCTTCAAGTGGAATCCAGACATAACCAGAGCTCCCCTTCTTTGCTACTGCCCATGCTGTCCTTCACTTCTCTCAGTCACTGTGTCCTACTCTGCCATGTTCTCTTATTTTTATACCTTTATTAAATTTGGACATATTATAAAGGGAGGCACAGAAATTGCAATAATGTCTTTCCTCAATACAAAAAAGATAAAGGACACTACCCGTGTCTCTCCAAAATTATGTTGTGAAATTCACCCTGCTCACCATCAGCAGTCATATTTGTGACCCCTGGGTGCTTCAGCAGGAGCAGGAGTCCATATCTCAGAGTGGTGTTTGTTGTCTCTGTCCCAGCTCCAAACAGGTCATTCACAACATTTACTAAGGCTTCAATGGTAAATTCAGAATGTGGGTTGCCCTTTTCCTAGGAATAATGCAATGCACATATTTCACAAATGATATAGTATTTAATTATAATAATTTCTAAAGAAATCAAATGGTTATAAAGGTAAGTGAACAGAGAAACAAAAGAACACAATAATATAAAAGAGTCTATGTGGTATGCTAAACTACAAATTAATTGACCAAATGTCCATTTTTCTACCCTCTTATACCTAGTTGTTTCCCATCCTTTTTGCAAACAGGAAGAACATACAATGTATTTCTAATTAATAAAACACAAACAAAAGTCTGTTGGTGCCACTTCTCTTTTCTGCTTTCTACATAACATATAGACACAAAATGTAGGTAAGAAAGAAATGGTTTTGAGATTGCAAGATTTAAGAATGAAGATAAAAACTAGAATATTAAATACAATGTTTTAGTTCATTTTCTGTTGCTGTAACAGACTACCAGAAACTGGGTGATTTATATAGAATATATAGAATTGTCCCAGCACCTGTCACCACTGTTACATTGCAAAACAACTTTCAACATGAGTTTTTGAGGGGACAAACAAAATGCAACTGTAACATATGGTGAAGGAAAATGAATGTACATGAGTCTCTGATATTTTGGCCTATTGTACTAACTCTAATCTGACCCACCACAAGTCTTTCTTTATGTAAGATAAATAAACCCAGTATTTAAACTCTCATAATTGAGTCTTCTCTTACTTGTAGATAAAGGTGATCACAATTCAGAAATAGATAAATTAGGATTATATCACGGGAGATAAAATAACTTAAATCAACCTACCAACCTACATACTATAAATGGATAAATTGTATGGTATGTAAATTACACATCAATGAAGTTTTTATTTTAAAGGAAAAAAAAGAATATGCAGTTTTCTTCTTCTGATGAAAAATTTACTTGGACTTAGGATTTCCCACACATTCATTCAGAACTGAAAAATATGCAAAAGCTAATATGGCAACACAGTGTAAAATACATTAAACAACCAAAAAATAAAACAAAAAAGTAGAAGGAATTATAAAGACAGAATGTATTCCAGATGTGAGGTGCCAGGCAACATGGCTTAGGAAGAAAGTACAGAAATGAATTCACCCAGAAATTCAGCCTGCTCTTAGGATACCAATTGAACAAGATACGACAAACATGAAGACAGAGTTGAGATCTTAACTGTTCATGTAGAATTAAGGAGAGAGTAGGGATGACACAGATTCTGAGAACAAGGGGCTGACTCAATACAGCTCTCACACACTGGAAATTTAGAAATAGAAAGCATGTGATAAGATCAACTAATGTTGATTTAGGACTAGAGTATTATTTGACACAGACCTGACATCAATAAGGGTTAATTTTAAATAATGAACATGGGAGATAAGAAAACATAGAGAAACTCTAACATATAATTTACATATAAAATATGTAATTTCATAACTAATCCAAAGGACAGAATTCATTTTCCAGGGCTTATGTAATATCCAGGTAGTCTAGAGGATGTTTAGTAACATGAATTTCAAAGAATACCCAAATAGGAACATATTATACAACATGGAGAAAAGCATTTAGTATAGCTAAAATGGAAGTACTAAAAATAAGGAAAAAGGAAGACCAGAGGAACCCACAATATTATAGCAATTCTCGAGCATGAATTAAACATCAGTTCTACAGAAAAAAAACTCAGATAGGAAGACTGTGGGAGATATTCAAAGTGCTAGCAGACAGGTGAATACCAGAGACTTCAGGTTCTGCAGCAGAAAGGAATTAATAAAACCAACCTCAAGAGTAGCATCCAGTGAGTGCTGGCTCAGTGGGGAAGGGGAAGCTTCCCTTCCATGAGACACATGAATCTGTCCTCCAAGTTTAAGAAAAGCAGACATCATTGTCCAACACAGTCACATTGTGAAAAGAAAATATGTCAGATGACATGATCCTATTCTTAGAAGAACCCACTACCCCCACCAAAAAAAAAAAAAAAAAAAAAAAAAGACCAGTAGAACTAATTTTATAAAATCATGACTATAGCAGGATACAAGATCAATATACAAAAATCAATAGATACTCTGTATTCTTAAAAAGAAATCTGAGAAAATTTTGAGAAAAAAATTCCATTCAAAATAGCTTCAAACTTCAAAATGACTAAGAATAAATCTAACCAAGGAAGTGCAGATCTCTACACTGAAAATCATAGAATGCTAAAGAAAGAAAATAAAGACAACCATAGAAGATGGAAAAACCACCCATGTTTTTGGACACACAGAATAAATGTTATTAAAATGGTGATATTACCAAAATTGACGTACAGATTTAATGCAATCCTGATCAAGATACAAAATATATTCTTCACATAACTAGGAAAATCACTCTTAGAATTTATATGGAGAAACAAAATACGCAGAATATCCTAAGCAATATTGAGTGATTAGAATAATCCTGGAAGCATCATAAAGCCTCATATAAAATTATAGTTTAGAGTGATAGTAATGAAAACAGCATAATATTGGCAGAGAAAGAAACATGAAAACTAATCATACAGAATAAAAGACACAGACAAGTTCATGCAGATGCCGTCATCTGGTACTTGACAAAGCCGCCAAAACATACTTTGGAAAAAATACTATTTTTAACAAAGGATGCTGAGAAAACTGGATATTCATATGCAGAATAATGTAACACGATTACTGTGATTCACCCTCCATAAATGTAGACTAAAGTGAGTCCATGACATAGGCATTATATTAGAAACTCTTTAACTCCTGGAAGAAAACAGGGTCAGGATTCTAACATATTGTTATAGGTACCAACTTCCTGAATAAGATATCGAAAGCTCAAGAAACAAATCCAAGAATCAATAAGTGGGATGTCTTCAAATTTTCTTCACAGCAAAGAAAGCAAGGGTATGAAGTGCCTACATATTTGGAGAAAATCTATTTCAGGTATTGTTCTGACAGGGAATTAATATTGCGATTTTATAAAGATCTAAAAAAAAATCCTTAACACCAAACAAACATAACACAATTAGGAAAACAAAAAATAAACAGACATTTTTCAAAAAAAGAAATGTGAATCCACAAATATATAAAAAAATCCAGAATTTCTGGTCATCAGGGAAATGCAAATCAAAAAGTTATACTGAAATATCACCACACTCTGTTAGCATGTCAACCATCAAGAATACAAAGAACAATAATTGCTTTGGAGGATATTAGGGAAATGGTACACTCATACATTCTCGGGGGGACTGAAAATTTGTAAAACCACTTTGGAAAGCAGTGCAGAGCTCTGCAAATACCAGGAATGGAAACACTACATGACCCAACTCTTCCACTCTTTAGAATTTACCCCAAAAGAACTAAAATTAGTAACTGTAGTGATACATGCTCACCTGTGCTTATAGCGGTGCAGTTCACAATTACTAAGTGATGGAAACAAGCTTTATGTCCCTCAATGGAAAAATGGATAAAAAAATGTTGATAAATATAGACAATAAAGATTCATACTATCATAAAGAAGAATGAAACTGTGTCACTTGCTGGTCTATGGATGAAACTGGAGAACATCAAGATAAAAAATGCCCAGACTCAGAAACTCAGAAAGGTAAAAACTCAATGTATTTGCTTCTATGTCAAGTAGACGAAGGGGATCAAGAGGGAGAAAGAAGGGAGGGCGTGGAGCACAAAATGTACCAAATTAAGCATACATGCAGGACTCATTGTGGTATGTTCACACATGGACACAGTTATTTATATGTATGTGTATATATATATATATATATCCATCATCCTCAGTAGAAATAGTTAAAATAGGGAAACCATGATAGCTTTAAAAAATCAGTTTGAACTTTTAAGTGTTAAACTACAAATCCCTGCAATTTAACTTTCTCTTTCATATTCCACTATTTTTTTCTCTTTTTCCTCCTTTCTTCACTTTATACATTTTACTGTTTCTTTTTACACTTGCTTTTAGAATAACCAAGACCAATTAGCCTCTTAGACTTCATTCATTTGGTTGGTGACTGTCTACCCTGTGATAAATTTGGGCACATGGAGGGCAGCAAAACAGAATGGGGAGGAACAAACTTACTCATAGGAGATTCTGAAATTGAAAACCTGAAAGGGGAAAAGACCTCTATTTCAAAACCCTGAGAAAGAAAAAAAACATTTTTTTCATTAAGGCAGATATTGCATCAACTTCTTTATTCTGTTTCCTAGTGTCTGCCCAAATTTGGTATTTTGTGTGAAATATCTCTAATTTTATGTATTTTGTCAATTAACTGAATCATCTCAATTTATATTTTCTTCTCTTTGGTATCCATTTCCTTCCCAAGTCCTTCATCTTTATATTAACCTCATTTTAACTTGAATCTCCATTTCCTCCACCACACTCTTTCTTTCATTTTTCCTTTTCCTTTTACTTTATTTTTAATTTACTCACTTTATCCCTACTTCCAATGAAATTTATTATACTACTATCAATACTTAATCTTCTCAACCTATTATAAACCCATATTCTTTGGTCAATAGAGGGGTAGTGATCAGTAATAATAACTTCTGTAATCATTATGTTAATTATGGTTTGCTCCTTAATTACCATTGTATGAGTGGTTATTCTCTCCTACAAAGGGATACCCAAGAGTTAAATTAAAAATTTTAAATTCTAATTCGATGTGCTGAAGCTAATGTATCAGGTCTTATTATAAGGAGATAACTATTTACAATGGGCCCTACAATAAAACAGGAAGAGGAATTCATCTCAACAGATAACGTGAGCAAACAGGACAAGAGGACATCTACAGTTATATATATCTTGCCAATAACTGAATTCACAGATTTAGATGGAGATAAACTGTCAAAGAATTAAAAGTTTAATGATTAAAATGAACAATGAACCAGACAAAGGTCTAAGTGATGAACGAGGAGAGAAAATATGAAAAGTGAAAAAACATTTAAAAAAAAAGAGAGATTTTTTTTTCTCTTTTTTTTTTATTGTAAACAAATGGGATACATGTTGTTTCTCTGTTTGTACATGGCACAAAGGCATACCATTTGTGTAATCATAAATTTACATGGAGTAATGTTGTTTGATTCATTATGTTATTTCTTCCCTTCCCCCCACCCCTCCCACTCCTCTTTACCCTCGATACAGTACTTCCTTCCTCCATACTTGCCCCCCTCCCTAACCCTAACTCTAACCCTAACACTAACCCTTCCCTCCCCCCCATTATGTGTCATCCTCCACTTATTAGCGATATCATTCATCCTTTGGTTTTTTGAGATTGGCTTATCTCACTTAGAATGATATTCTCCAATTTCATCCATTTGCCTGCAAATTCCATAATTTTGTCATTCTTTATGGCTGAGTAATATTCCATTGTTTATGTATACCACAGTTTCTTTATCCACTCATCAATTGAAGGGCATCTAGGTTGGTTCCACAGTCTGGCTATTGTGAGTTGAGCAGCTATGAACATTGATGTGGCTGTATCTCTGTAGTATGCTGATTTTAAGTCCTTTGGGTATAGGCCAAGGAGTGGGATAGCTGGGTCAAATGGAGGGTCCATTCCAAGTTTTCTAAGGAATCTCCACACTGCTTTCCAGAGTGGCTGCACTAATTTGCAGCCCCACCAGCAATGTATGAGTGTACCTTTCTCCCCACATCCTCGCCAACAACTGTTGTTGCTGGTATTCTTGATAATTGCCATTCTAATTGGGGTGAGATGGAATCTTAGGGTGGTTTTGATTTGCATTTCTCTTATTACTAGAGATGTTGAACATTTTTCCATATGTTTGTTGATTGCTTGTAGATCTTCTTCTGTGAAGTGTCTATTCATTTCCTTAGCCCATTTGTCGACTGGATTATTTGAATTCTTGGAGTAGAGTTTTTTGAGTTCTTTATAGATTCTGGAGATTAGAGCTCTATCTGAAGTATGATTGGCAAAGATATTCTCCCACTCTGTAGGCTCTTTCTTCGCATTGCTGATAGTTTCCTTTGCTGAGAGAAAGCTTTTTAGTTTGAATCTATCCCAGTGGTTGATTCTAGCTTTTATTTCTTGTGCTATGGGAGTCCTGTTAAGGAAGTCTGATCCTAGACCAACAAGGTGAAGATCTGGACCTACTTTTTCTTCTATAATCTGCAGGGTCTCTGGTCTGATTCGGAGGTCCTTAATCCATTTTGAGTTTAGTTTTGTGCATGGTGAGAGATATGGGTTTAGTTTCATTCTGTTGCATATGGATTTCCAATTCTCCCAGCACCATTTGTTGAAGAGGCTATCTTTTCTCCATTGCATATTTTTGGCTCCTTTGTCTAGTATGAGAAAATTGTATTTATTTGGGTTGTGTCCGTGTCCTCTATTCTGTACCATTGATCTACCTTTCTATTTTGGTACCAATATCATGCCGTTTTTGTTACTATTGCTTTGTAGTATAGTTGAAGATCTGGTATTGCAATACCCCCTGTTTCACTCTTCCTGCTAAGGATTGCTTTAGCTATTCTGGGTTTCTTATTCTTTCAGATGAATTTCATAATTGCTTGCTCTATTTCTGTAAGGTACGTCATTGGGATTTTAATTGGAATTGCATTGAATTTGTATTGCACTTTAGGTAGTATGGCCATTTTGACAATATTAATTCTTCCTATCCAAGAACATGGAAGATCTTTCCACCTTCTAAGGTGTTCTTTAATTTCTTTCTTTAATGTTGTATAGTTCTTATTGTAGAGGTCTTTCACGTCTTTTGTGAGATTGATTCCCAAGTATTTTATTTTTTTCGAGGCTATTGTGAATGGGGTAGTTTTCCTAATTTCTCTTTCTGAAGGTTCATCACTTATGTATAAAAATGCGTTGGATTTATGGGCATTGATCTTGTAACCTGCTACTTTCCTGAGTTCACTTATGAGTTCTAAGAGTTTTCTGGTGGAATTTCCAGGTTCCTCTAAATATATAATCATGTCATCAGCGAACAGGGATAGTTTGAGTTTCTCTTTTCCAATTCGTATCCCTTTAATTTCTTTGGTTTGTCTGATTGCTCTGGCCAGAGTCTCGAGAACGATGTTGAATAGAAGTGGTGAAAGAGGGCATCTGTGCCTTGTTCCAGTTTTTAGGGAGAATGCTTTCAGTTTTTCACCATTTAGAATAATATTAGCCGTGGGCTTAGCATAAATGGCCTTTACAATGTTAAGGAATGTTCCCACTATCCCTATTTTTTCTAGTGTTTTGAGCATGAAGGGGTGCTGTATTTTATCAAATGCTTTTTCTGCATCTATTGAAATAATCATGTGATTCTTGACTTTAAGTTTATTAATATGGTGAATTACGTTTATTGGTTTCCTGATGTTGAACCAACCTTGCATCCCTGGGATGAAACCCACTTGATCATGGTGCACTATCTTTTTAATATGTTTTTGTATGCGATTTGCTAAAATTTTGTTGAGAATTTTTGCGTCGATGTTCATTAAGGATATTGGTCTGAAATTTTCTTTCCTTGATGAGTCTCTGTCTGCTTTAGGTATCAGTGTGATATTGGCTTCATAGAATGAGTTTGGGAGGGTTCCCTCCTCTTCTATTTTATGGAATACTTTGAGAAGTATTGGAATGAGCTCTTCTTTAAAGGTTTTGTAGAACTGGGCTGAGAACCCATCTGGTCCCGGACTTTTCTTTGTTGGTAGGCTTTTGATAACTTCTTCTATTTCAGTACTTGAAATTGGTCTATTTAAATTGTGTATGTCCTCCTCGTTCAGTTTAGGCAATTCATATGTCTCTAGAAACCTGTTGATGTCTTCGAGGTTTTCTGTTTTGTTGGAGTACAGATTTTCAAAATAGCTTCTAATTATGTTTTGCATTTCAATCCTGTCTGTTGTGATATTTCCTTGTTCATTCCGAATTTTAGTGATTTGGGTTTTCTCTTGTCTTCTCTTTGTTAGTGTGGCTAAGGGTTTATCAATTTTGTTTGTTTTTTCTAAGAAACAACTATTTATTTTGTCAATTTTTTGTATTGTTTCTTTTGTTTCAATTTCATTGATTTCAGCTCTGAGTTTAACTATTTCCTGTCTTCTACTACTTTTGGTGCTGTTCTGTTCTTCTTTTTCTAGGGCTTTGACCTGTAGTGTTAGGTCGTTTATTTGTTGAGTTTTACTTCTTTTATTAAATGCTCTCCATGAAATAAATTTCCCTCTACGTACTGCTTTCATAGTGTCCCAGAGATTTTGATATGATGTTTCTTTGTTCTCATTTACCTCTAAGAATTTTTTAATTTCCTTCCTAATATCTTCTGTTATCCATTCATCATATAATAGCATATTGTTTAATCTCCAGATGTTGGAATAGTTTCTGTTTTTTACTCTTTCATTTATTTCTAAATCAATCCATTATGATCTGATAGAATACATGAGTCTCTTGCAGGCAACATATTGTTGGATCTTTCTTTTTAATCCAATTGCCAGTCTATGTCTTTTAATTGATGAATTCAGGCCATTAACATTCAGGGTTATTATAGAGATATGATTTGGTTTCCCGGTCATTTGGTTCATTTTTTAAATTTTATTTATTTATTTGTTTGACACAACTTGTTTCCTCCTTTATTTGACAATTCCTTTAGGATAATTCCTCCCTTTGCTGATTTGCTTCTTTATTTTTCATCTCTTCCTCATGGAATATTTTGCTGAGAATGTTCTGTAATGCTGGCTTTCTTTTTGTAAATTCTTTTAGATTTTGTTTATCATGGAAGGATTTTATTTCATCGTCAAATTTGAAGGTAAGTTTTGCTGGGTATAAGATTCTTGGTTGGCATCCATTTTCTTTCAGGGCTTGAAAAATGTTGTTCCAGGACCTTCTAGCTTTTAGGGTTTGGATTGAAAAATCTGCTGATATCCGTATTGGTTTCCCCCTGAATGTAATTTGGTTCTTTTCTCTCACAGCCTTTAAAATTCTGTCGTTATTTTGTACGTTAGGGATTTTCATTATAATGTGCCTTGGTGTGGGTCTGTTGTAATTTTGTGTATTTGGAGTCCTATAAGCCTCTTGTACTTGATTTTCCATTTCATTCTTCAGATTTGGGAAATTTTCTGATATTATTTCATTGAATAAATTGTTCATTCCTTTGGCTTGTTTCTCTAGGCCTTCCTCAATCCCAATAATTCTTAAATTTGGCCTTTTCATGATATCCCATAGTTCTTGTAGATTCTGTTCATGATTTCTTACCATCTTTTCTGTTTGTTCAACTTTGTTTTCAAAGTTAAATATTTTATCTTCAGTGTCTGAGGTTCTGTCTTCCAGGTGTTCTCTCCTATTGGATATGCTTTCTATGGAGTTCTTAATTTGGTTTATTGTTTCCTTCATGTCAAGAATTTCTGTTTGTTTGTTTTTTTTTCAATATCTCTAACTCTTTATTGAAATGATCTTTTGCTTCCTGAATTTGCTCTTTTAATTGTTGATTGGTGTGATCATTCAATGCTTCCATTTGCTCTTTCATCTCATCATTCAGTGCGTGCATTTGCTCTTTCATCTCATCGTTTGCTTCTCTGATCATTTTAATTATGTACATTCTGAACTCCTTTTCTGTCATTTTTTCTGCCATGCTGTCATTGGGTTTTATTGGGTAACATCTAGATTTGTTTGCAGTATTTTCTTTCCTTGTTTTCTCATATTGTTCAGGTATCAGTTGACCGCTGTGACATTGCAGATTTCCTCTATTGACTTACAATATCCCTGAAGATTTCTATATATATCCCCCCTTAGCCTTCAGTAGGCTGAAGTCTTGGAGGAAGTTGATAATGCGGTGTTCCACAAGGAAGCTGCCTCTCTAGGAGTGGTGGCCTTCAGGTGGGGTATAATCCCTGCTAGTGGGCAGAGGTGCCTCCACTTGTTGACCAATGGTCATCCATAGGGGACCTAGGCTGCAGGCTGAGGCAAGGCCTGTTTGGGCCTGAGTCTCTGGTTTTACCGTCCTTGTGGGGGAACCTCACCCGGCAGGGAAGACTCACCCGGTGGGGAGGTCTCACTGGTCAGTTCCCTCCTAGAGGTTCACCTTAATTTACAGCTACTGCCTGGGCTGGGCTGCCTTCCTCTGCAAAGTTCCCAGGGGCCCGGCCCTACCTCCTGGGCCTGGGAGCCTCACCCTTCGCAGATGAATCTCCTTAGGCTGCCCCTCCTCAGAGAATCTGCCCGCAGGCCTGGAACCTTCGCTCCGCCCTAAGCCTGTCTCTGTGCGGCTCTTCCACCCAGAAGCCTCCTAGATCCTGGGACCCTGCTCTGCACCTAATCGCCTGGCTATGCGGCCCCTCCTCTGAGCAGCCACCTGGGGCCCCGTACAATCGCTCTGAGTCCCAGAGACCCGCCACACGCCTCTTCCTCCAGACAGTCGCCCAGTAGTCCGGTGCGATCACTAGGAGACTAAGAAACTCACTGCATGCCTCCTCCTCCCACCAACCACCCGTAGCCTTGGGCAATCAACCACTCTGAGTTGAAGTGACCCTCCCCGTTCCTTCTCCTTCTCCAGATAACCCCCCGGGTGTTCTGGAGCGGTCGCTCTGAGTGGCTCTGAATCCACGTGACCCGCTGCAGGGGTCCTCTGGGCAACCGCCCGGAGCTCTGGTGTGACCACTCAAGACCAAGCGACCCACCACGCTTTTCCTCCAGGCAGCCCCCCTGTATTCAGGAGCTGTCACTTTAAGTCCAAACAACTCACCACTCGCCTTCTCCTCTGAGCAGCCGCCTGGAGTGCTAATGCAGTCACTGCGAGTCCAAACGACCCGCCGCACTCCTCCTCCTCCTCCTCCTACTCCTCCGGGCTGGCCCCGGTGTTCAGAAGTGGTCTGAGTCCAAACACCTTGCCACGCAGCCCCTCCTCTGGCAACCGCCTGTAGCTCTGGTGCAGTCACTCTGAATCCAAGTGGCCATGCTCCTCTTCCTCCTCCTTGTCCTCAGGGCAGGCCCCGGTGTTCAGAAGCAGTCGTTCTCGCCACACGGCTTCTCCTCTGGCAACCGCCTGTAGCTCTGGTGCAGTCAATCCGAATCCAAGTGGCCATGCTCCTCTTCCTCCTCCTTGTCCTCAGGGCAGGCCCCGGAGTTCAGAAGCAGTCGTTCTGAGTCCAAACAGCTCGCCACGCGGCTTCTCCTCTGGCAACCACCTGTAGCTCTGGTGCAGTCACTCCGAATCCAAGCGGCCACGTTCCTCCTCCTCCTCCTCAGGGCAGGCCCCGGTGTTCTGAGCCCACACAGCTCTCCTCGCCACTCCTCCCCTGGGCAGCCACCGGAGCCCCAGTGGTTGCTCCAAGTCCCAGCGCTGTGCCGTGCGGCCTCCTTTACGGTGCTCCCAGTTGTCTGAGTTCACTGCTCCAGCGGGGGGAGGGGCGTCTCGCCGGCAGCTCTACTTCACAAAGTTTCCTGTGTTCCGGGACCACCGTCCCATCCGGACGCCTTCCTAATGGGTGAGAGTCACCCGGCTGCTTTGAGTTGGTCCCAAGTGTCTTAATATCTCCTCTTTTGAATCCTGAGTCCTGGAGCAACATGAAATGCAGCCCCCCTCTAGGCCGCCATCATGAAACCTCCCGAGAGATTTTGAAAAAGAATTTTCCACACCTATGGAGTGAGAGGCGCTCCAGATAGGACACATTCAGAACCCCAAATAAAAAAGATCAAAAAAGAACCTCTCCAGGACACATCACACTTAAATACCTATCATACAGAAAAGAAGAATTTTAAAAGTCTCAAGAGATAATATTATATCACATTTAGAAGTATTCCAGGCAGAATTACTTCTGATCTCTTAACTGAGACTCTAAAAGGACAAGTTGGAATGGTGTATTCCAAGAATTGAAAGAAAATAATTGCCAATCAAGATGACCATATCAGGAAAAACTAGCTTTCATTACTGAAGAGGAATAAAAAACTTTCCATGTGAGAAGAAACTAAAATAATTCATCAATACTAAGTCATCAATACCAAATAAATAAATAAATGAATAAATAGAAGAAATGCTATACACAGAAGTTAAAAACAAACTTTAAAAACAGGAAATAGATAAATCAATGAAAAGACTAGACCAGCAAATGAGAAACAGGAAGTATTTAAACATTGTAAACAAATCAAAATGAAAGTAACTATTAAATGCATTTCTATAATAACTGTTATGCTTTAAAAATGAGGTGTCCTACACAAAAGTTTACATGTAAGAAAGGGCAAGAATTCTCAGACATAAAATGACTAGATTATGAGAGTTGTAGCCTAGTCTTTAAATTAACCCATTGATATGGTTTACATGGGCAGTAAAGGTTTGCAAGTAGGGTGTGGCTGGATGAAGTGGGTCACTAGGGGGTGTGCCTTTGGGTTTACATTATGTCTTTGGTGAGTGGAGCTCTCTCTCTGCTTTCTGATCATCATGTACTGAACTGCTTTCCTCCAACATGCCCTTCTGCCATAATGTTCGCCTCACCTCGGGGCCCAGAGCTGTGGTCAGCTAACCATAGACTGGACCTCTGAAACCACGAGCCAAAATGAAATTTTCCTCCTCTTAATTGTTCTTCCCAGGTCTATGGGCACAACAACAAAAAAGTTGCTAAAAGAGAAATTGGGGAATGGGGCTATAGTTCAGTTGATAGAATGCGGGCCTTGCAAACCGAAAGCCCTGGGTTCCATTCCCAGGACCCCAGGAAAAAAACAAAAGAAAAATTAATTAATCTGGCAGAAGAAATTTCAAGGAAATATAGGCTGCTGTGTCATGCATATTGCTAGTGAACTTTGGCCAAGTTTACTGTGATAATTAGAAGCAGAAAAAAAAGCAAAAAGATTTGTTTAGCCTGAAACGTCCAAATAAAACTGGGGCTACAGAATTTTTGGTTTTTAAAAAGATCATAGTCACTAAATACATGCTAAGTACTTTCAAAAGTTGGAAAGATGGCTTGTGGACCTCAAAGGAATTGGCAATGTCACACCTATCTCAGGTTTAAGGGTTTAAAAGTAAAAATGAGTTTGAGAAGCCACCTTGGGAGCACCCTGCCTTCACAAGTGCCTAGGAAGATGTTTCTATATGCAGAGTGATGCAGGCAGAGGGACTGCTGCAGCCATGGTCCCTGGAGGCCTGTTTATTGCCCCAGATGGTGGCAAATCTTGGTGTCAACCATGTGGTGCTGGTACTCCAATAATGCAAGATGCTAGAATCAGGAGGACATAGAGGCTTTTGCCAAGATTTCAAAGGAGATCTGGGAGGCCAGACTAAGTGGAACAGGGTGAGATTCTGTGCAGATAGCCCCTGAAAGGGCAATGCATGAAAAAATGAGCAGGAAGCTGACGCTGTTGTGGAAACCCCAAGTTTAAGAAATGCTAATAACATGAAACATCTGCCAAGGACAGCTATAGGAATTGAGTATGGATTAACTGGACAGTAGCAGTAGGCCAGTTAGGTGTGGCTGGAGAAGTAGGTCATTGAGAGTGTGCCTTTGGGATTTATATTTTGTCCTTGGTGAGCAGAGCTCCCTTTTCTGGTTAACATGTCCTGAGCTGGTTTCCTCCACTATGCTCTTCTGTCAGGATGGTCTGCCATATGTACCGCCCAGACCTGTGGAGTCAACCAACCATGGACTGACCCTCTAAAATCTTGAGCTAACATAAACATTTCCTCTTCTATCTTGTTCTTGTCAGGACTTTTGATCACAGAAACAAAAAGCCTGACTAAAAGTGATGAGTGTAAATGGTCTCAACTCTTACATTCAAAGTCATATACTGGCAGAATGGATTTAAAAATAGGTACCAACTATATACTACTTTCAAATTTTCATCTTATATGCAAATGCATACATAGGTTAAAAGTGAAAGGATGGAAAAAGATATTTCATGAAAATAGAGAACCAAAACAAGCAGGAGTAGGTATTCTAAAATAAACAAAGCTGGCTTCAAGAGGAGGGGAAAAGTGTCAATTCATACTGATAGGAAACAATTCACACAAAGGTAGTGATAATGTGGTAAAGTGATAGTGTTTATACTCGAAATATAAGTATATATAATTACATAAGGCAGATACTACTCAACTTAAAGATTCAAATAAGCCACATTGCAATACTGGGTAATTTTAACATACCTCTCTCCCCATGAAATAGGTCATCTAGACATCAAATCACTAAGGACTGTTCAGACCTAAAATTATTATTAAGTGGGCATAGCAGACATGTATAGAATATTTCACCTAATAGCAGCTAAATTCAGCCTCTCAGTTGACCATGGAACTGTCTCCAATTTGACCATATTTCAGGACACTAAGTACTCAGTCTTAGAAAATATTCTTCTTAAGTCCCTATAATCCCTTGCATCTATCCTATCAGGTCATAAGGGAATGAAATTAGAAATCAACAGCAAGAAAATAACCATAGAAAGTACATAAGGAACTCTGAAGGAATACATTAAAAAATCAAAAGATTCTAAATACCCTAAGAATGTATCTCCAAGGCTTAGACAATTCAGAACAATGCAATCCCAAATAGTGTAGAAAGAAGGAAATAAAATGCAAGCTAAAATTAATGAAAGAATAAAAAAGTACAACAGATTAATAAAACAAAGTCTTGATTCTTTGACAAGATTAAACAAGACTGATAAAAATTAGCCAAATTAAGCAAAACAGAAAAGACACAAATTAATAAAATTCGAAAAGAAAAAGGAGTTACTGGAGACATCTCTGAAATCCAGAGACTTATTATGGACTACCTTGAAAACTCCTATTACTGTAAACCCAGAGGCTTGGAAGTTGAGGTAGAAGGATGTGGAATTCAAAGTCAGTCTCTGAAAAACTTCGGTGCTAAGCAACTAAGTGAGACCCTGTCTCTAAATAAAATACAAAAATAGTGCTGGGGAATATGACAAGATGCCCCTGAGTTCAATTCCTGGTACCAACAGAACAACAACAACAACAAAACAAAAACAAAAACACCTACTATTCCAATAAATAAGAAAATTCTAGAAGTAATAGGCCAATTAATATCTAGATACAATACTTGAACCAAGAAGTCTTAGAAACCTTAATCATAGCAATTGTAAACAATAAGACAGATGCAGTGATAAAAAGACTTCCAGAAAAAAAAAAAAAAAAAAAAATTCCAGGACCAGCTGAGTTCAATCAGATCTTTAAATAACAATGAGTGCAGTTCTTTTCCATATTATTCCATGAAATAGAAAGTGTGCATGTGTCAGGGGGTAACTCCAAATTAATTTCATGAAGCCAATTACCCTGAACCTCAAAACAGATTAGGACACATCCTGGAAAGAAAATTAAAACCAATAACCCTGATGAACATAATGGCAAAAATTCTTAATAAAGTGTTGGAAAATCATGTTTGTAAGCACACTAAAATTGTACATCTAGAAAGAACAAATAAAATAATTGTACATGATGATCAAGTTTGTTTCATTCCAAGGATGACTGTACGGATGATTCCAAATCCACAAATCAATAAACAAAATTAATCACATAAAGAATCAAGGAATAATAATCACATGGTAATCTCAATAGATGTAGTAAAAAGTCTGAGGCAGACTCTAGCACCTATTCATGCTCAAAATGCCAGAGAAATCAAGGCTAGAAAGAACATTCCTAAACATTAAGGGTTGTATATTACAAACACCAAATCAAAATATAGAAAGTAGGAAAAAACTGAAAACCTTTCTTCTCGGCACTCAGGAAAATAACATTGATGTCTATTGTCACTACTTTAACTCAAAAAAGTATTTGATCATTCAGTCAGAGCAATTAGGCAAGAGAAGGAAACAAATGTGATACAAATAGGAAAGAAAGAAGCCAAATTACCACTGTTTGCAAATGACAAGATTTTGTATTTGAAAGACCCCAAAAACTTCACCAGAAGACTTTCAGGGTTTTCAGAAAACAAGTTTAGAAAGGTAACAAGGTAAAGATCAAAACATAAAAATCAATGCCTTTTATGTACATCAATAATGAGTCCACTGAAAAATAAATCAGGAATATAATTTCATTCACAACAGCCTAAAAACAAAACAAAAAAATTCAAATTCAAATATCCTAGGAATGAACCTAATTAAGGAGGAGAAAAATCTCTATGATTAAAACAATAGAACTGAAGAAGAATCTGTAGAAGACCTTAGAAGAAAGGAAGACTCCCCATGTTCTGAAATAGGCAGAATTAATATTACCAGAATGACCATATTACCAAAGCAAGTTATAGACTGAATGAAATCCCAAATAAGATAACGATGCCATTCTTCACTGAAATGGATGAAAAGTTCTAAAATTCATTTGGAAAAATAAAAGACCCAGAATAGATTAAGCAATATGGAGCAATAAGAGCAATACCAGAGGCATCATAGTACCTAAGCTCAAATTATACTGCAGTGTTCTGGCAACAAATAACTACGTGGGTCTGTCATGTAGACTAAAGAAAAAAAAAATAAATAAAGATAAACCTAAGTGGATACAGTACTTCCTTGACAAAGGTGCCAGACACATACATTAGATAAAAAAAAAAAAAAGCTTTTTGTTCTGTTTTGTATTAATAATTAGTGCTGAGAAAACTGGATATCCATATGTCAATGAATGAAGATAGATTCTTCTCTCCATCCATTTCATGGGTCAAGTCATAATGGACCAGAGACCTAAGAATCAGACCAGAAACACTGCAATTGCTGGAGAATAACAGAAAGTCAACTATTAACTAATAAGAACAGGCATTGACTTCAACAATAAGACTTCTAAAACACAAGAAATAAAATAAAAAAATAACAAATGGGGATAGCATTAAAGGAAATATTTAAGAATATGAAGAGACAACCTACAGAATGGGAGAGAAGATTTTGCTAGCCACTCTTGTGTCAGAGGATTAATATCCAGAACCCACAAAGAACTCAAAAACTTTAACACAAAAATCCACAAAAAACCCAACTAAAATGTGAGCAAATGAACTAAGCACACACTTCTCAAGGAAGGAATAAAAATTGTCAACAAGTATATGAAATATTAGTCAACAGTGTTAGCAAGTAGGGAAATTCAAATTAAAACAATACTGAGATTTCATCTGCCTCAAATTAGAATGGCAGTCATCAAGAACACAAAGAGTAATTAATGCCAAAGATGATATAGAGAAGAAAATAATACTTTTACACTGTTGATGGGGTTGAAAATAAGTACAATAACCATGGAAATCGTTATAACGTTTCCTCAAATACTAGGACTGAAACCACCATATGACCCAACTATACTACTCCTCAGTAATTATTCTAAAGAACTAAATAAGGAAAAGAAGGTTGGGGGGATCCATAGAAACCAGTGGTTAATCAGTGGAGATAAAGGGGATCAGGGAAAATGAAGAGGTGAAAGAAAGGGGAAATACTGGACAATAATATTGACTGAATGGCATTATTATAGTGTGTGCATGTATGAATACGTATCAACAGTTGAACCACTATGTACAGCTATAATGCAGCAATAAAAATATATGAAAAAAAAAGAAAACAAAAAATAATAAATGTTGGAGAGGATCTGAAAAAAAAGGAACACTTTTACACTTTTGGTGGGATTGGAAATTAGTACAACCATTACGAAAGTTAGTATGAAGATTCCTTAAAACAGTAGAAATGGAATCAAAAAATGATGGTTATTTCACTCATTTATCTAAAAGAATTAAAGTCACATATTGTAGCAATACATGCATGTCCATTTATAGCAGTAGAGTTCACAATAGCCAAGTTATGAAACCTCCCTAGGTATAATTCTACAGATGGATGGGTAAAGATATTGTGGTAACACAATGAAGTTTTACTCAGAATTAAAGGATAAAATGTCATCTCCAAGGAAACAGAACATAATGCTAAGTGAGATAGGCCAGATTCAGAAACTCAGAGAACAAGAAGAAAAGACACCTCATCAATATGGAATAAAAGATCAGGACAGACGAGAAAGGGAATGAGGAAGGGAGAAAAAGAAGGAAAGGGATAGTATAAGGGAAAGAAACTGACAAATTTGTGCTATGTGCATATATGAAGGTAGCAGTATAAATCCCACTCTTACAGATAATTCTAATGTATCAATAAAAACCTTTTTATAAAGATGGCAGTAAGAAGCAATGACACAAAGATGGTGGAGTAGGAAGTTCCAGGTGTTACTCATGTCCAGAGAAATTACTATTGACCTAGTATGAACTTTCCAAAACAAATTTTTGGAACTCTGGAGTCTAGTTGAAAACTAGAATCTCCAGGGAAATATTTGATAAAGTTCTGAAAAATCTCAGTGTCTCCCATATCAGCTCTATTCCCTATACAGCAGCACCCACTGCAGGCAACTGTGAGGACTGATTCTACAGTTCTGTTGCACCTTGTTGGTTTCACAATGGGCAACAGGAATTATGTCCTACAAATATCCCCTTTGTATGCTGTGATCTCTTGATCTTGATCATTGAGAAGCCATTACACAGGCTAGTCATTTGATACATGCCCATTCTCCCACACATTGAATACAATCACTTCAGTTTGAATTTCCGTGCTCCAATTTTATATTTTGAAGCTTGTTTATGAATATTTCCTTTTCAACTGAGGTAGAAATTTTGTCTTTCCTCAGGTAGATTATTAGTATCTATAGAATAGGACCCATGCATTCTAACTATTTAATAATTCAATTTTAATTCTTCAATGATAATTCATGTAAATCTTTAACGAAAAGATGTGCTTCAAATGCCTGTCAAGAATGTCTTCCCTGACTACTTAACTATTATGAATAACCATAGAATTAATAACTCAAACACAAATTGCAGAAGCAATCAGATAACAGAGCTGTGGTTCACATTCTACCTCTTCCATTTTAATCAGGAAGAAGTCAATAAAGTCCCAAGGTTTGTTTATATCAAGGGATTCTTGTTCTTTTATTTTCTCCAAATAATACTGTTTCATATCAACAAAATTCTTAAGATACTTCTTATGACTCCCTGGAAAATAATCAGTAAGGGAGGAAAATTGTGGCAGACTTACAAAATAAAAATACTTATTAACTAGAAACAGGTAATATGGACATATAAGTATTATACCTAGCTATTTTAGCAACAATAGTATTAAAAATAATTTAAAAATTGGTGTCCACCTTGAGGGAGAAATTTTTATTGTAGATATTTTTAAAATTCTCAATCTTATAGAAAGGTTTGAGGGAGAGGAGTATGATCAGGAGATTATACTCATTTTTAGAGATAAGAATAAGTGTACATAAATTCTCCCTTATCAAACCAATTTTTTCCTATAATCTGGAAATACAGATTGGTATGGATTACCATGATTGATGCTTTAAAGATGAGAAGAGAATTTAAAGGACTTTGGGTAACTAGAGACAGAGTACCATGCTTGGTCACTGAGAATTATGCTCAGTGTAATAGAGGGAAGAGAACAGATTGAGGGAGGAGGCGAGGAAAAGGGGAAGTGGAGGGGACTGAATTAGAATACATTATATCCCATGATTTTCTAATTTTGTCAAATGAACCTTATTGCTATGTATAATTAAAAAGAACTAATAAAATTTTTAAAAAAATAAAAAAGGAAAGAGCATAATTCTATTCTCTGCTTTTCCTTATGTGAAGCTGTCCAATAAATATAGAATAATTGCTACAGAATGGGGGAGGTTTTGAAAATACCTGAAATGCAATGGAAAAAGTAACTGTGCACAAGCAAAATTAGGAGCCAATTTACTTCAATGAAGAATGCAGAACCTGCTAGCTAAGCATAGGATAAAACTGTTTTTTGTTTTTTTTTTTTGTTGTTGTTGTTGTTTTGTTTTGTTTTGTTTTGTTTTGTTTTGTGGCCTTACACACAGAAATGCAATAATTTCATTAGCCTAACCCTACTACCTTGTCAGGTCGGATGCCACCTGAAGCACTGTAATGGTTTAGATGAAAATTGTCCCTAAGACCTCATGTGTAAAAAAATGCTTTAAAGATGAGAAGAGAATTTAAAGGACTTTGGGTAACTAGAGACAGAGTACCATGCTTGGTCACTGAGAATTATGCTCAGTGTAATAGAGGGAAGAGAACAGATTGAGGGAGGAGGAGAGGAAAAGGGGAAGTGGAGGGGACTGAATTAGAATACATTATATCCCATGATTTTCTAATTTTGTCAAATGAACCTTATTGCTATGTATAATTAAAAAGAACTAATAAAATTTTTAAAAAGATAAAAAAGGACAGAGGATAATTCTATTCTCTGCTTTTCCTTATGTGAAGCTGTCCAATAAATATAGAATAATTGCTGCAGAATGGGGGAGGTTTTGAAAATACCTGAAATGCAATGGAAAAAGTAACTGTGCACAAACAAAGGTAGGAGCCAATTTACTTGAATGAAGAATGCAGAACCTGCTAGCTAAGCATAGGATAAAACTGTTTTTTTGTTTTTTGTATTTTGTTTTTGTGGCCTTACACACAGAAATGCAATAATTTCATTAGCCTAACCCTACTACCTTGTCAGCTCGGATGCCACCTGAAGCACTGTAATGGTTTAGATGAAAAATGTCCCTAAGAGCTCATGTGTAAAAAAATGCAAGAGGGTTTAGAAGTGAAATGACTGAGTTCTGAGAGCCTTAACCTAATCAGAGCAGTAGTCCACAGACAGGGATTAACTTGGTGGTAACTCTAGGAATTTAAGTTGTGGCTAGAGGAGGTCGGTCACTAGTGGTGTGTCTTTGTTGTATATATTTTGTCCATGTGAGTGGGGTCTCTGTGCTTCCTGGTCCAATGTCCTGAGCTGCTTTTCCCCACCACACCTTCCTGCCATTAGGTTCTACTCACCTGGGGACCCAAAGAATGGGGCCAGTCATCTAGGAATGATACCTCCACAACTGGTAGCTCCAAAGGATCATTTCCTCCTCTAGATTGTTCTTTTCAGATTTTTTGATCATAGCTGTGAAAAAGCTGACTAAAACAATCATAAAAAAATCTCTACCTGTTCAGGGCGATTACAGAATTTATGATCCCATTCTCCCTCCTTAATATCTTTAATGAAAATATTTCTATTGTGTGTATGTGTATGTCAAGCATTGATTATTATTTTTTTCTGGTACTTTTTAGTTATACATGATAATAGAATTGACATGATTACAGCAGCATGGAATAAAATTTATTCTAATTCATTCCCCTGGGTCCCTTCACCTCCTCCTTTCCCTTAACCACTGTTCCCTTCAGTCTACCCTCATGATGATTCTGTTCTTTACTCATAGATTTCTTTTTTTATGGATTAGTGTCTTGTGTATGTACATGATGGTGAGATTCATGGCATTTTATATGTGTACATATGAATGCTAGGACAGATTCAGTCCATTGTCTTTCCCTATCCCTTCCCTCCTCTCCTTCATTCATTCCCCTTTGTCTACTCAACAGATCATTCTTCTAATATTTTTAATCTACCTGATCTTATTTTGGATTAACTTCTGCATAGTAGAGAAACAATTGAACAATTGACTGTGGGATTGGTTTATTTCACTTAGCCTTATAGTCTTCAGATTCATCCATTTACTTGAAAATGCTACAAATATTTTCTCTTTATGACTGAGTAGTATCCCATTTGAATATATACCATTTTTTTTCCATTCATATGCTGAAGGGCACCTAGGTTGGCTCCATAGCTTACTTATTGTGAATCGAGTTGCTATAAATATTGATGTGGCTGCATCACTGTAGTATGCTGATTTTTCTTCCTTTTGGTATAAGACAAAGAGTGAGATAGCTGGGTGCTTCCATTACAACTTTCCTAAGAATTCTCCTTATTGCAAATCCATATATTTGTTGATCATTTACATGTCTTCCTTCAAGAAGTGTCTATTTGGTTCCTTTTCATTCATTGAATGGTTTGTATTTTTTTTGGGGGGGGTTAATTTTATGAGTTCTTTTTATATCCTGTATATTGTTTCCCTTCTGAAGAACAGATAGCAAGGATTTTCTATCATTCTGTAGGCTCTGTCTTCACACTTTTTTTAAATTGAGATGTCTTCACACTTTTAATTAATTTCTTTGCTGTGAAGAAACTCTTTAATGGATGACACCCCTTTTATTAATTTTTTAATTTTCTTCCTTGTACTCTACGAGTCTTGTTAAGGAAGCTAATTCCTTAACAACAGCTGATATGTTGGAGTGAGGGTCTACATTTTCTTCTAGCAAGTGCAGGTATTCTGGTCTAATTCCGAGGTCTTTAATCCTCTTCAAGTTGAATTTTGTGCAGGGTGAGGGATAGGGGTTCAATTTCATCTACCACATATTGATTTGCAGTTTCCCCAGCACCATTTGTTTAAAAGACTTTCCTTTCTCCAACATTTGGTTTTCGAACATTTGTCAAATATTACATAATTGTTTTCCTCCCAAGTAAAGTGATGAAATTTCTAACTGGTGATTAAATTGCAGCCTTTGTCAGTGATAAGTCCTCCACGGGGGCCTGCATGTGCAGTGAGTGCCATGACCTTGCTCAAATGCAGTAACCAAATTCTTTATAACGATTAGGCTTTGGGGGTTACTGGGTAAAGCACTGGACAGAGAACCAATGGACTTGGATATCATCTCTTATGTGGGCATTCATTTACCTGTGCATAAAGTAAAATAAAGGACTCAATCATATTTCCCTGATACTCACTTCATGATGCCCAACTCTGGGCTAGACTTTGTTGTCCAGACTCATTTCACTGCTTGGACAAGTAGAAGGCTTAAGCATTCTTCAACAAAATATCACTAATTTTCAAGTACCTTTGAAAAGATCAATTTACAAACACCTGCTCATGTAAATATTAGTATTGATTATGATGATTTGTTTGGAGTGGGTCAAAGTATGCATTATAACAACAAGCTCAGTTGCCCACAGTCACCAGAATTGAACCTTAGTTTGTATAACATGGGTGAGGATCCCAGACACTTGGGATTTTTCCAAGTCCTTTGCTGTAATTTGACATGCCTCAGGGGATTATTTCATTTATTCTTTTAACCAATTGACTAAAGCCATTGAAAGAGAAGTAGACAATTTGGAGGCTGCCAATATTCTGACCAAACAACTGGCTTATGAAAATGCTAACCAAGATTGTAAGGAAGTCATGAAAACTATTTACCATAAAGTGAAAACTACAGTTTCTGAATTAATTTGGAACTGAAACTCATAAAGCAGCTTTATTGGCCACTGATTTAATGCCCCTCATTAAACTCTGTTACAATTGTAAAAACCCTGGCCTACTTCAAAAGTATTGTAAGATAAAAAAAGAAAAAAAGGGCCACAAAAATGGCCCAATTGGAAATATGCAATGTGTCATAAAAGACTTGATTGACCTAATCAATGCATATCTCAAACAGACATGTTGGGAAACCCAATTACAGGTAACTTCCTGGCCCAGGATCAAAGGAGGAGGAACCCTTTTCACCAGCAGAAGTAGATGTCTCCTTCACAAAAGTTTCTGATCAAATGAAGCTCCTTCCACAAATCCTTTCATGCCATAAGAGGGAATGCAGGGGTAGATTCAATCACTATTGAGGATGCTCAGCTATGTTTCTCTGGGGAAGTTTGTAAAATTCTACCCCACATTTAAGACCTCTACCCAAAGATGCCTTTGTTTTAATTTTGACCCACTCCCATAGTGCTAAAGAAGGAAAAATTATAATACCTGGAGCGATTGATTCTGATAGTGGTGTACTATGCCTGCAAGTTTAGTCTCATATGTCATTAAATCTCTCTAGAGGCTTCTCCGTAGCTCAAGTAAATGTGATTCCTTATATTACTGCTCAACAACCCCTGTTATTGAAGCATGTTTACCTATTACTGAAAATAGACCAAACTTATCCCTTTTTTAAGTGAGCAGTCAATCACAGGGTTATTGAACACCTGTGCTCATGTTAGTTATACCACTCTCAATGTGGCCTTGTGCTTGGACCTTACAAAGGGCCACCCTATTTGGGGCATAGGAAGAAATAATAAACAGGTGTCTAAAAGCTATTTATGGTTGTGATGCTCTGATTCTTCTAACCCACAAGTAATTACTCATATTCAACTGAGCATATGGCAGTTCCTTTTCTTATATGAAACAGAGCCATCTTACACAAGTTAAAAATGTGTATGAAGTCACCTTTTTTATAGAGGCCTCTGTGAATTTGACCACCTTCTCCTTAAAATGGAAGATCACCACTCCAGTCTTGTTCAAGTAATAAACATTGTCTAACAAGAAGGTGGCAAGACACAGAGGTCCTTATTCAAGAATAGTTACAATTGGAACATATTAAACCTTCTATCAATCTGTGGAACACTCCCATTTTTATCAAAAAGAAGAAATCAAGGAAATAGAAATTATTACAAGATTTAAGAGAGATTCATAAAGGTATACAACGTATAGGTCCACTTAGGTGTGGATTTCCTAACCATAATCTAATTTCTCAGGGTTTTTCCTTATAAGTAGTAGACCTAAAAGAATGTTTTTTTCTTTTTCTTTTTTTTTTTTTTACCATTCCTCTCTTTCCTGATAATCTAGAGAAATTTGCCTTTGCAGTTTCTGTTTTCAAACATCATAATCCTGCTGATAGAGATCAGTAGAATTTTCTTCCTCAAGTTATGTTAAATAGCCCCACATTCTGTCAACATGTTGTGAATAAGGCTCTTCAGCCATTGTGACAATTATTCCCACATGTACTTGTTTATCATATGGATGATATTTTGATTGCTGGGACAATATATACAGAAGACATTTTAACTAAATTGCAACACATTTTATTACAATCTTGCCTCCATGTGGCTGGAAAAAAATTCAACAACTCCCTATTAACTATTTAGGACATAATATACTCCAAGGATATTCCATTCCTCATATTCCAAAATTAAATCTTCCTTCCAAATTTTCCTTAGTAAATATGCAACAATTTTTAAGACATTTAAATTGGACCTTATAATATATTACTTTAACTACTGATGTGCTGTCACTTTTTTTTCAACTGTTTAATAAACATCATAATACCACCAGTTTTTTCATTTAACTCCTGTGCTGACAGCTCTGTAGTGTGTTAATGAAAAATTATCTACAGATCTTATAGACAGACTCCCAACACTCAATGTCCCTTTATTTCTAATAATCATGACATACATAATCAAGACTTGTATATAATAGAGTGGTTATATTCTCCTCAGGACTTATTTGTCCTGTTTTACATGCAAAGGATGAAGTCAGTTACAAACTCATTTGCAATATACCATGACTACTAAACAGAAGACCCAAATTTGGACCTTTATTTTGTCCACTTTGGAAGTTTGAAGAATTTATCAGTTTCCAGTGCTTATCCACCTATGCACCAATACCCAGCTGAATTTTTCTGGATCATTAGCAGGGCTTATGTCATAGATGTTTTGACTGAGTAAGTCTATGATAAGTACTGGAAGTCTGTATTTTTAATGGTGACCCCAGATGATCTTAGCACTCATAGGTTGAGACCACAGATATCTCTAATACAGCAAGAGATTGATTACCATGGAGGCAGCATCAGGCCATGCAGTACAGCATGGAAGAATAATTTCCCTCACCTTGCCACAATTCATAGTGTACAGACTGCAGCTTTGGGCAAAACCCACAAGGATTCTGTAAACAGCTGGTGAACCCTGAATGGTTCTTTCCTTCACTCTTTTATGCTACTTCCCAGCCCATAGGTTTTTTTTTTTTTTTTTTTTTTTTTTTTTTTTTAATTGCTTTATTGAAGTATGGCAGAAAAATTTAAAAAAATTATATATATATATATATATATATATATAGTGTGTAAAAGTGTGATACTTTGATTTATGTAGACATTGCCAATTGATTATGATGGCCAAGCTAATAAATATGTACACCATCTCACTGTTCACATTTTCATGTATGTGTGGTGAAAACACATTAGCAAATTTCAGGTGTAAGATATGTTATTATTTACTGTAGTCACAATGATGTTCCTTAGGTCTCCAGTGCTTATTTACCTAGTAGCAAAAGGTTTGTACCCTTGGATCAACATGTCGTTTTTTTTCTCCCACATCCCAGCCCCCAATAACCACCAATCTACTCACTGTTTCTATGAGTTTGAGGCCTTCTAATTGTTTTGTAAGATTTCACATGAATGTATGGTCATGTAGTGAATGTCTTTCTGTGTGACCATTTCCCTCATCATAAAATCCTCAAGGCTCATTCCATGTTGTAGTCATGAGTACGTGGACCTTTTCAACATAAGGACTGAATAAGTTTGTCTTTTATACATAAATCACGTTTGATGTACACATTCAGACACTAGTGAATGCTTAGGTTGGTGTCATTTTTTGACCACTGTAGATAAGGCTGTAATGAATGTGGAGTATGGATACAGTTTGCACATACTCATTTCAACCCTTTGGACTCATACTAAGAAGTGGTACTACTGGATCATATTGGACTCCTATTTTTAAATATTTTGAGAAGCTTTACAGTTATTTCTGTAATGGTTGTATCAATTTACATTCCCCCACTCCTAAACAAAAGTTCCATTTTCTCTGCATCTTTGCCAAAACTTGCTATGTTTTCACATTGATAACAGCATTCTTAACATGAGTGAGATGATATCTCATGGTGATTTGAATTGCATTTTCTTGATGATAAATAATGTGGCCATCTTTTCACATACCTGTTGACCATTTGCATGCTTTTTGAAATATTATCCATTCATATTCTTTGTCCCTTTTTTGTAAATGTAAATTTTTACTTATGAAAGTGACCATAGTTGAATGAGAATGAAATATTTCTGTTAATTAGCATCATAATACATTTCTGTGCTATTTTTTCCAATTAATTTTTCATATTTTAATTAATTTTTCATATTTTAATTAATTTTTATTTGTTTTAATTAGTTATACATGGCAGAAAAATGCACTGTGATGCATTCTCCTTCTTCTGGTTTTACATGACATAGGATACCATCAGTCATATAGTTATACAGAAAATACTTTCTGATACATTCTGATATCATTCCTACCCTGATACCCCTCCCCTCCCTTCACTCCCCTCCACCTAAGTAACTGTATTCTTCGCTAGCCACTCCCTTCATTGTTGTGAATTAGCATCCACATGTCAGAGAAAATGTTTAGTAATTGTTTTTTGGGTTTGACTTGTACCTGTAGCATGATATTTTCCAACTCCATTCATTTACCAAAAAATGCCATACTTTCATTCCACTTTAAGTCAAGTAATATTACATGGTGTATATGTATATGTGTATATATATATATGTGTGTATATATATATGTATATATGTACATATATATGTATATGAATAAAATGTATATATCAGATTTTTTTGAATCCACTCGACTTTTGAATACTTAGGTCCTAGGCCTGAGACCCAGAGACCTTATTCCTAATAGAAGAAAAGTAGGCCCAAATGTTTATCATGTTGGCTTAGGATCTGACGTCCTCAATAAGACTCCTAAAATATTAGAAGTTAAATCAAAAATTAATTAATGAAAGCATTCAAACAAAAAGCTTATTCTCAGCAAAGGAAATGTTCAATAACATGGAAAGGCAACAGAATGGGAGAAAATCTTTGCCACATGAACATCAGATAAAGCATTAACCTGTAGGATATATAAAGAACTCAAAAAACTTAACACGCAAAAATGCAAATAACCCAATCAATAAATGGGCTAAGGAACTGAACAGACACTTAACAGATGAAATGCAACTGATCAACAAATACATGCCAAAATGTTCAATATATATAGCATTTAGAGAAATGAAAATCAAAGCTACTCAATAATTTTTTCTCACCCCAGTCAGAATGGCATTTATCAAGAATACAAACAATAATAAATGTTGGTGAAGATATGAGGAAAAAGTTACATTCATATATTGCTAGTGGAAATGAAAATTGGTCCAATTTTTATGGAAAGAAGCATGGAGATTCCTCAGATAACTTGGAATGAAACCCCCATTTGACCCAGCTATCCCACTCCCCAGTTTATTCCTCAAGGACTTAAAATCAGAGTACTACAGTCACACAGTAACATCCATGTTTATAGCAACTCTTTGTCCATTTTTTATTAGTTGGTTTCAGTTTTACCTAAATTAGTGCCTTGTGGATACACACAAAATTAGATTCATCGTAGTCTATTTGTGTATATATACATAGAAATTTTTGTCAGATTCATTCCTTACTTCTTCAATACTCCCATCCCATTTCTCACCCCTCAATCCCCTTCTTCCTACTAGTAATTTCTTCTATTTTTGTGGAATCTATCCTTTAATTTTTGTCCCTTATTTTGGTCTAGCATCCACATATCAGAGAAAACATTCAATTCTTCACTTCCTAGATCTGACTCATTTCCTTAGCATGAGGGTCTCCAGTTTCATTCATTTTACACCTTGCCCATTTTTAGTAAGGTTATTTGTGAAGTTTTTTTAAGTTTAATTTTATTATTATTTATTTATTTATTGGGGATTATTAGACATTTTGGTAGTATTTTCTTTCCTTCAATAGGGATATTTTCTCTTTATATATTCCTTTGGTGTGCAGAAATATTTGTAGCATGATTTACTCAAACACAGAGGTTGAAAGCCCATTTCAATAAAGAAAAAGAGATATTGATAAGAAACTAGTCAGAACTCCTGGAAATGAAAGACACACTGAAACAAATAAAAATTCATGCAGAGCATCACAAAGAGATTAGATTGTGCAGAAAATAGAAAATCACAGCAAATGACCCTGAATCACTGAAGAGCAAGTGTACTCCAGATTTTTGACATTTTCATATTGCTGTCAAAATGTTAAACTTAAATGTTTCTTTTATCCCAGTTTTATCCCAGCATTTTTTTATTACATTACCTCTAACGATGGAAAACTATAAATAAAATTTAAAAATTAAAATAGAATTAAAAATTACTTCACACTTTACAAGTCATTGTCAATTTATTAATCCTTTACAAGCCATGTGCATTGACACAATTACATTACTTAAGGATTTGATGAAGTTTTCAGTAGCTATCTACAGGGTATTCCCAAGTAGTGGGAGAGCCATGGGTCATGGTAGGAGTTTCCCTCTTCCAGAACTCTACCTCCACAGTGAGAAGAGAAGCAGACATGTGAGACTGATCACCAGGATCACAACTGGATCCACTGAAGACTTCTCCCTTTCCTGAGACAACTGTGAGCTTGCAACCAGTGTAAACCATACTCTTAATCAGAATGTGTTCTATTAACACAAAGTGCTGAGCCAATCTACTGGATAAATTCTGACCCCTTCTCCTTATACATTGGTCACCTGTTAAGAATAAAAACAAACTTTTTTACTCTTGCTCTCCTTCCTGAAACTCTATCCATGAAAATCTAGTTTAGCAACTGCGGGGTAGATCCCAGTAATTGGTATTTTAAAACAAACAAGCAAGAAAACTCAGAATCACCCAACCTCTGGAGGTACCAAAGTGCAGGGAAGATTAAGAAAAAATGAGGCATTTGGTAAAAAAAAATTGCTCAACAGGCTAGATTCTCACACTGATGACTGGTTGGAAATTCATGACTTGGAAGAAATAAGTGTACTCGTGTACTCTGACTTTTATATAAAATATTGAACTTGTAATCATCAAACTGAAAGAACATTTATCTTTAAAAATCAAGTTTTTTAAACATTTTAGATATTTTGGCTGAATTTACATCCAAAGTACCTAAGCATACACTAGGTAAAACAACTTAAACGTTTTGAAATACCAAACACACATCATTATGTAACTAAGTAAACATACATAGCATTTCCTATTTAGCAACCCAAACTCCCAAATCCTGGGGACCAGAGGGCAGAGATTATTATTTTTATTTGACAAATGGGGAAACAGAGATTCTGTTGAGCCTGGAAGACCTTCATTCACACAGCTCACAAGGGTCAGAACTGGAGTTTGAAGGAGCTCTGATGCCCATAATGGTGTGCTGTGGCTTACATCAGAGCTGCCTCCAAAGCCACTTTAGAAAAGTAAAGCAAACACCACACTGGTTCTGTTCATAGACCAACAAGCTTCTCCTCATTTCTCTACCCATTATTTCACTTCCAGGATAGCTGGGTCATAGATTGTAACAAAAGGAAGAGTCACAGAAGGAATTCTCTCCTCACCCATCAATAAAGAGGTAAAACTTATTCAGCAGAACTGAGGAAGAGTTGATCATGGAGAATTGAAGGGGAGGACTTGAGAAAATATGGCTCTGCCAATCTCTCACCTCTTCCAGATGGCATGTTTCTGTTGCTGTTTAGTATGTCCTTGTCAGTAGTGGAATGAAAAATATTGGACCATAAGGAATATTTGAGACAGATAAACAGGCATGTGGTTTAGAGGTGGATAGGAGCCAGAGAGTACACTTAATAGATTCCGAGCACAGAAGAAACTATGCAAATTGGACTGTGAGACGTTATTTGATAGTCATGAGTTGCATTTCATTGGATTGCTGTGTACTACTAGATCACTAATGCTAATGCTATGCAAAGATGTGTCCCATAAAGAGACCATTGTGCTTGTTTCAAATTGGCAGGCATTGTTATTTACAATGTATTTAGTAAGGAAAATTCTGTGAAGACCCCAGTAACATAATGTTAAAAGGTGTTCTCAAAATAAACATGTAATTTCACATTCATATCACTTTTGATTTTCTTAATTATCTTTAGCTAAAGTAAAATTATCTGCACCTTAGAAATGAAGAAGCAGTACCTCATAGATGCAATGTCTTGGCCAATGGTATACAGACTGCAGGTGGCAGAGGTGAGACTGAAGTCATATACCCTGCTGTAATAGAGTTTACTCAAAGTAAAAATACAGTTCAGGGCCTGGGGGTGTAGCTTAGCAGTGGAGCGCTAGCCTCTCACATGTGAGGCACTGGGTACAATCATCAGCATCACATATAAATAAAGGTATTGTGTCCATCCACAACAAAAACAACAATAACAACAATAACATATTTTTTAAAAATGCATTTCAAACAAGTTTAGTGTTCAGGAAGGTGCCCTACTTTGAAATAATGCCTGATTACACTAATTGACTTTGGAAATAGTTGTTGACAATATTACAACATTCATTGCCTAAAACAGGGTCTGAAGAATTTGATTTTTTAACCTTTAGAATTTTCCATAACTTAGGTCTTGATGAACTTTTCATCCATGTGAAAGTGCAGCAGTACTGTGTTGTGTGACTCACAGAACTAGGATCTCTGAACTAACCATCTCAGACTCTAAACACAGATAAACCACATTTTCTTAATTTTGATAAAATAAATATTATTATTAGTGTATTAGCTCGATTCTCCATGAGATGATTTTCTATCCTATCTTTCTTCATTCCCTCAAACTCTTGCCTTACCCTTTCTCTTTTTATAGAGACAATCACATAGGAATTCAAAATGAAGGACCTAGCAAAAGTAGTACTAAGACGGAAGTTATAGCAGTGAATGCCCACATGATGAAATCAGATTCAAATATACAACCTAATGATGCATGTCAGGGACCCTAGTAAAGCTAGAGGAAACTAAACCCAAAATTAATAGGAGGAAAGAAATAACGAGGATCAGAGTAGAAATAAGTGAGGTAGAGATTTAAAACTGTAGAAAAAGATTAATGAGAAAATGTAAATATAAAATCAACAAACCCTTAACTAGACTAAGAAGAGAAGATATAAATAAATAACATTAAGGATGATAAATGTAGACATTACAACTTATATCACCAAAATACACATTTTAATCTAGAGTATTATAAAAATATGCAAGAGGATGAATGGGAAAGTTAATGGAAAGATTAAATTTCTGAACACACTTTGCTTTCCCATATTGAATTTTAGGGCATGATATCCACAAAAAGACCAATAATTGACAGTGAAATTGAAGTAATAAATATATTCCAACAAATAAATGTTGAGGATAGAATAACCTCACTATGGAAGTCTATCAAACTCTCACAAAGTTAATACCATTTTTTGTTTTTTGGTCAAATAATTGAAAGTGACGGTATTTCTTCAAACTCATTTAACAAGGTTGGCATCATACTGGTTAAAATGGGGGTCAGTAAAGTTTGATTATTTAACCTTTAGAATTTGCATAAACCCAGGACACAATGAACTGTTTTCCAGGGCTAGAAAAAGCAAACTTGCTTTCTGACTCTCAGAGATCTAAAGTCAAAACCAACCAATCTAATCTCTGATAGAACCACACAGACTTAAAAAAGAAAAAAATCTGATTGCTGTCTTTGCATCAAGTTTATTCTACATGATAAGAATGTTTCTAATCTCCTCCTACAGAGTTTCTTGCTTCCCCTTTTCTCTTTTTAGTGGAGGAAATAATCACACAACATATCAAAAGTTATGGAAAAACTACAGGGTAACTCTAAGAAGGAAAGCAAATAAATGCCTGCCTTCAAAAAATTAAAAAATAAAATGAAATAAAGAATCTAAACATTCATCTTAAGGACATCGTAAAGCAATGGAACACTAAAACTAATAGGAGAAATAAAATAGTAAATATTAGATCAGAAAAAGATAAAACAATAGTCTAAAAAAACCAATGAACCAAGGTAGGCAAAATCAACAAACATTTAGACAGACCAGGGAAAAAGAAAGAAAACAAATAAGTAAAATTAGAGATAATAAATGACTCATTACAACTCATAGTACAAATATAACATAGAATATTACAAATTTTTAAAGAGACTATACATTGAAGTAGGGGAAAACTTAAAAGAAATAGATGTTTCTGGACACGTAAATCACCAAAATTGAAATATATGAAGACATAAAATCACCAACAGGCCATGGTGGACCGTGAAATTGAACCAGTAATCAAATATTTCCCTACTAATAAAGGTCCAAAATAGAATGATTTCACTGCTTATGTTAAGTCTACTAAATTACTAATTTAATTAATTAGTTCTACTAAACTCACAGAAGAACTAACAACATTGTGTTTTGTCAAATAATTCCAAAGAATTGAAAGGGAGGAAACTCAAACTCATTCTTCAAGTTAACAATATTAAAATAAGTGGAATTTTTATATACCATTAATAGGATTTCTGAGAAAGAAACAATGACAGGAATCCCATTCATTAAGACTACAGGAAAATATTAAGGATCTAGGAAAAAACTTAATCAAGGAAGTGAAGGATCTCTATACCTTTCCAAAGTATTTATGAAAGACATTAAAGAAAACACACACACACACACACACACACACACACACACACACACACACACACAGTATTTGAGAGATAGAAAATGTAAAGACCTCTGTCTCATGTTTATGCATTGGAAGAATTAGTACTGTTGGAAGGGTTACAAAATTCAAAGGAAATTATATACTATATATAATCCTCATGAAAACACCAATGAAAGTTTTTATATGACTGAACAAAAGAGCCCTAAAATTTATATGGAAGTATATTTTTAAAAAAGGCAATATTATCTTGAACAATTTCCAGACTCATGACAGATGCATGACAGAGGCACAGTTAGAAAGCTAGCATGATGCTGGCATAAAAACAGACACAAAGACCAAGGGAAAAAATAGAGGTTCCAGAAACGAATCCATGCATCTGTGGAAAATGGTTTTGAGAAAAGGAGCCAAAATCATACATTGAGGAAAGTCACCCTTTTCATACAACTGTGAGAATTATAAATCCACATGCAGAGGATTGAAAGCTGACTCTATCTCTCATCTGCATAAATCAACTCAAAGTGGGTTTTGTCAAAGAAGTATAAGTAAGACATGACGTCAAAACTGCTGGAAGAAGATACAAGGGAAATTCTACGTGGCTTTGCTAGAGGCAATGATAATTTTTGCATATGATCCCAAAGCACAGAAAACAAAAGCAAAAGTGCACAAGTGTATTACATCAGATTAAAGTGATCCTAGACAATGAAGTAAATAAATAATAGAGTGTAATAGAGTGATGAGTCAGAATACAGGTTAGGATAAAATATGTGCCATGTATTCATGTGACCAAAGATTAATATCCAAAATATATAAAATAAACAAACAAACAAACAAAAAAACTAAAAAATCAAAGGTATCCAATTAAAGCCTGGGTTAAGGATCTTTAAATTTTCTGCTTTGTTTTTCTCATATTTTATTGGTTTATTATAGTTGTACTTAAAGGTGAAATTTGTCATTACGTAAGTGTACACATACAAAGTAGAATGGTATAACTTGGCCAGTATCATTCACTAAAATTTCACTTTATCTTTATCTCCTTCCTCTCTGTGGTCCCTAACCTCTACTGATGTTCCTTTGATATTCATCATATCCCTCACACCTTTCTTTTACTTTCTTCTCTCTAGCTACTACATATAAGAGAAATCATATGACCATTGATTTTCTGAGTTTGGCTTATGTTACTTAACATAATTTTTCCAAGTTCCACTCATTTTCTTACAAATGGCATAATTTCACTTTTCTTTATGGCTGAATAAAACCCCACTCTGTATGCATGTATCATATTTTATTTAGCCATTCATTCATGGACAGACACCTACGTTGGGTGAAGTGTGTCATGGAGGGAGGCTGCTTGTTCCCTTTATGACAGCAAATAAGGGTGGGGGAAGGAAGGAAGCAGGAGAGGGAGGGAGGGAAGACCTTAGGGAACAGGCACCTATCCAAGGCACACACCTAGTGACCACCTCCTACAGCTATGGCACTCCTGCCTATAATTACCACCCAGTACTTTTAAACTAGATGGACCAATTAAGTTACAACTCTTACAGTACAATCACGCCACATTCTGGTACGAATACAGAAACTTTTAGAGGGGGAACACCTTATATTCAAATGGTAATAACAAGTATCACTTCTCTTTGTGTGTGTGTATATATATATATATATATCCATCCAAAGGAAATGTTATCACCTCATTATTTTAGGCAAAATAAGGCAGATAGACAAAGAAAAGTACTATGATATACTGAATGAAAGAAAGGTGTCAACATGAGTTTACAATAGTGATTAATAAAGGTTGGGATACAGTGAGAAGTAAGGAGGATAATAAAGGGAAGTTGGATTTGACTTAATGCAAGATGTCTACAAGTGATGGACTATCACCTGAGTCATGCTAATATGTAGAATTAATGCATGTTAAAATTTATAAAGAGAATTGCAAACAGACACAGAAGTTATTTCAGAGATCCACTGGTCTACTACCTTAATTTAATTTAGTTTAGTAATAGGATATCGGTGACATAGTAGGGAGAAATGTCACCAAGGACTCAATACAAAAGTTTGTTTTAGAATTCATGTCTTATGGATTCTAAAATCCCACTTCAGTTATTCTCACATCATCAAGACTTCTCTTCACTGCCTAAATGAATGGAGAGGAGGCCTTAATATGAAGCCCCTCACAGATGCAGATGCATCAATCTCTCTTGGCTAGAGCTGTATGCTTTTATGTAAATATTTTCATTAAATAATAATTTCAAAATAATTACAAATGAAGAGTCTGAACATTTGCAACACCTGGAAGTGATAAATGTTTGAGGAAGCAGAAATGATAATTATTGTGATGACCATTATGAATTTTATATGTATTGAATTATCATACTCTACCTCATAAATATTAAATAAATGGATATTATGTGTTAATTCAAAACGAATTTAAGTAAAGTAAAAGGAAGCAGTAGAAATACAATTTCTCAGCAAGATGAGTGATTGAAGTAATTCAGGGAAATTTAATATCAGACTATCAGAGAGTGAAATTCTGGTGTTCTGAACACAGGACAAGAAAAGGTACATTGGAGTCAAATTACTGACAGTAGTAGTATCAGGTCACATCAGATGGGCTGGTTTGCACCAACAGAAAGAAGGAAAACATATAAAAAAATTTGGCACAGGAATATTGGTAAAATGGAAAGGCAATCTGAATTTAGCTAAATCAAAGGTGACATAGTGAGCTGTTGTTTAAAAAGTGTCCATGTTTCTCAAAATTTAAGCAGAGAGCTGTGGTGGAGAGCATCATAAACAGGTCACATAGCAACTTACTGTACAGGAACCTGGGAGATCATAGCACATATTGAAACAACATCCTAGTCAACACACAACATGTGGGCTGGGTACTCCTGGAAGAACACAATTGAAACAGGCACAGAGAAAATTGTGCCCAGGGGGATCAAGTCAGAGATATGGAGGTGAGGGCAACTCACTTTCCCTTTGTGTGCTACCTCCTGTGATCAGCTGAAGAAGATGGTTAAAATAAATAGAAAGATATGATTGTGTTTGGGGACTGTGTCTTAAAAGGCCATTTATGGGGGTTGTGGAGTGTGTGACCTGCAATACCCCATCCATCCATGCTGTTGGTTACCCTGCCCTGTGAGTCCAATTCTAAAAAGACTCCTTCATGTTAGAGGCCCAACAGAGATCAGTGTATGTCTGAACCTAGCGATGTGTTGATCTAATCTTTCTAAAGTATACGCCACCTGACAAAATATCTGTGTTTTAATAAGAACTAGACTCCAGACACAGAAACATTCCTTTTCTAACTCTGCATTATCCCGGCCCAGGGATTGCATCAGTCTTACCTTTCTGGACAAAAGTCCAGTACACAGTACTTTCCACTCTATCCTTCCTTGCACAGGTGAGCAGAGAAATTAAGGCCCATTTCAACCAGGTTTTGATTCTAGGCCTCTCTAGTAGGTAGTTTAGTAAACAACACAAAAGGAGAAAGAGTTTAATAACCCTGAGCTTTTGCTCTTTTTAAGACACAATAATTTGAAAAAAGTGCTGCTCATCAGCAGGAAATTAATATTCATCCTTATCCATAGTTTCAACCAACACTAGTGGAGAGATAATGTTTTCATTTTTCAGTAAAAATTTTTGGTTGTTCTTGATATATTTGCAAGTAGGTACATGCTTATACATATATCCATACCTGTTTACATATTTTTCTCATTTTTCTTCATTATAATTCTGTTATTGTCTTTGATTTGTTTTTGGAGGATAAGTTTTTCATTTTTTCTCTTGCTATTCTTTTTTATTCTTTCTTATCCCTGTAATTACCACATTCTCTTGCTCTTTTTCATCTTTATATTTTGTTTCCTTTATTTGTATTTTTTTTTTTCTCATTCTTTATGGTCATGGCTGGCTACTTCTCTCTTGCCCTCTTCTTGTTACCTCTTCAGTATTTAAAACTTTCTTTTACCCTCCAAATATATGTTCTGTTCTTTTTCTTAATTTCTTTCTTTCTTTCTTTCTTTCTTTCTTTCTTTCTTTCTTTCTTTCTTTCTTTCTTTCTTTCTTTATTCTGAATTGATTTCCTTGTTACAACCCATGCAGCAAGGATTAGTAATAAAAGGAGGGGTGAACAAGGGTTTAAAATTAAAGGACTGAAGAAATACTTAGAAATATGACTCAAATGAATGAAAAATAGTTTCAAAAGTTGAGGTCTGGGAGGTGGATCAGACCTGATGGGTAAGATCCGTAATAAAGGAAAGAAAACATGAATTGTTTAGTTAAAGGATTCAAAAACAGGCTCAGCAAAAGCAAGACCCTAAACAAGTCAGTGAGACCCTGGCTCTAAATTAACAATACACAATAGGACTGGAGATATGGCTGAGTAGTTGAATGCCCCTGAGTCCAATCCTTGATAGTTCCCCACCAAAAAGAAATTCATTTAAAAATCTCACCAATATATTATAATATAGAACACAAAACTTCAAATATTAAAGAAAATGTATATGATTTTGAATATTAAGTCAATAGTTTGTAAAAATCATAATCAGGATATACAAGAATTCTGGGAAAACATTAAGTGATGAAACTTAAGAATAATTTGAAGTGAAAAGAAAAGGGATATAAGTGAGATACAAGTCAAGGATATGGTAAAACTTTTCAGTGAAATAATTTCAAAAAATTTCTAAATCTTGGGAATGAGATGGACATCTATGTACAGGATCATTCAAAATTCAAAATAGACAAGACATAAAAGAACCTTTTCATGACACATTATAATTAAAAGTCTAAACCTAAATTGAAAACACATATAATTTTAAGAGCCTCCAGAGAAAAATGTCAGGTCATATTTAGAGGTAGGCCAAATGAAATTGCTTCTGTTTTCTCAACTCAACCCCTAAAATTCATGTGGTCATCATTCCAAAAAGAGAAGGAAAAGTATTGTCAAGTAAAATTGCTATATCAGGCAAAACTATTCTTCAGAATTGAAAGAGATATAACAAATCTCTCAAAAAGAATGGAAAGCAAAACAATTGATGAGTAAAATGTTTGCACAAAAGAAAATACTTGAAGCAAAGAGAAGCCATTAAATATGAAATTTAGCATTAGTGAGTGGATGAATCTCATTGGAAAAGTAACTAATCAAATGAGAAACAGGACAAAATTAAACATTAGAAACATCAAATGGCAGTAATTAACAAATATTTCTCTATAATAACACTGAATATAATTGGTTTTAAATCTCCTAATAAAAGAAGATTGAATTAAAAACAGCTATATGTTCTTTGCAACACACCTTACAGTCAACCAGAGATATATGATAAACTTGAAAGGGTAGAAAATGATATTTCATTCAAAGGGCATCCCAAAACAAGCAAGGTATTTACTCTCATATCCGACAAGACAAACATCAAGTCCAAATGAATCAGAAGAGAAAAAGATATCAGTTTATATGGTAGGGAACAATCCAAAAAGAAGATGAAAGCATATACATGTTTATTTCATAAATGTCAGTCCACCTAGTTACATACTCTAAAATACTTGACATGAAGACTCAGATAGACTGCAATACAATAATAGGAATGATTTCAACACATCTCTCCCACCAGATGAGTCACCCAGGCATAAACTCATTAAGGACTCTTCAGAAGTAAAAATACTATAAATCAAATGGTCCTAGCAGACATCTATAAAGTAGGTCATACAGCTACCTAAATTAACTTTTGAACCAGCTGCTCATGGAAACTTCTCCAAAACAAAACCAGTAGAAGAACAGGAATCATTAAAGTCAATGCTAAAGTTAATGAAATACACAATAAAAAATACAAAATAAAATATATCAGTGTAATGAAGAATTGGTTCCTTGAAGAGACAAACAAGGTAAAAAAACCTAAGGGATCATACAGACAGAAAGAAGGGGACCCAAATAAATAAAATTAGAGATGAAAATGGTGATGTCCTCACTTATATTACAGAAATCCAGATTATCATTAGGGACTATCATGAAATTGTATATTCCCCAAAATTGAAAAATCTAGAGGAAATGGAAAAATATGTAGGCACAGATGACATACCAACATTGAACGAAGTGGATCTAGAAACCAAGGTAGAAAAATAACTAGCAATAAAATGAACCAGTAATAAAAGCATGCCAACAAAGATAATCCCAGTATCAGATGAATTCTCAGCTGAATTCTATCAGACCTTTAAAGAGGATGTAATGCTAATGCTCCTCAAATTACTCTGTGAAGTAGAAAAGGGAAAACTTATGCTAAATTCATTACAGGAAGCCAGAATCACACTAATAATAAAACTAGATAAGGATACACCTAGGAAAGAAAACTAGAAAACAAATGTTACTGATGAACATAGATGCAAATTTCCTTAATAAAATGTTAGCAAATTATATTTAAGAACACATTATAAAGTTTGTACATCATGATTGATTTGGTTTCTTTCTAGACATATAAGAGGGTTCAACATAATCTAACCAACACATATAATTAATCACAAGTAGTATTAAGGAACAAAATCATATGAACATCTCAGTAGATGCAGAAAAATTCTTCTTAAAAATGTAGCGCCCATTCATAATAAAAACTGATCAAACTAGAAATAAGAGCATGCAAAGATACCCTACAGACTGAAGAAAATCTTTGCCAGGAAATCTTTTTAAAAATGTTTATTTATTTATTTTTTGGTAATTTTCTACTTCTTATTTTTAGATCTACATGAGAGTAGATTGTGTTTTTTATTTGCATTTCAGAGTCATTTTGAAATATTATACATATGTGGAGTTTAACTTATTGTAATTAGGATCCCAATCTTGTGGTTGTACATGACTCTTTTCTCAGTAGGATTATTATCTAGAATAATTAAAGTACTCAAGAAACTTCTTGCTAAAAGCAACAAGGGCACAAAAACAAACAAAACTCAAAAAAATAAAGATATTTTACCAAAGAACAAATATACAATGCCTGACCAAAACTATATTAAAAAGAGTTCAATATCTTTAGCAATCAGGAAAATGCTCTCTTTAAAACTACACTGACATTTCGTCTCTCCAAGGTAGAGTGGCAATAATCAAGAATATAAATAATAAATGTTAGCAAGGATGGGGGAAGAAAAGAACACTTACACATTGTCAGTGTTACTGCAAATTACTACAAACACTATGAAAATCAGCATGGAGACTCCTCAGAACCAGGGATGGAAAGACCTTTGACCCAGCTATTCCACACATAAAAGTTACCACAACAAAGTAGTATGAAGATGCTATAGAAATACATGCAATGCAATGAAGAAAGTGCAATTCACAATAGCCAAGTTATGCAACCAGCCTAGATTTCTGCCTGCACCTAAATGGATAAAGAAAAACTGGAACAAGACAAAGGTGTCCTCTTTTACCACTTCTATTCAACATAGTCTTCAAAAGTTTAGCCAGAGCAATGAGACAGATGAAAGAAATGAAGGGATAAAAGAGGAAAAGAAGAACTCAAAGTACTACAACATGCTGATGATATGATTCTATGTTTAGAAAATACAAATAGCTCCACCAGAGAACTTCTAGAAGTAACAAATGAATTCAGCAAAGTAGCAGGATATAAAACCAATACCCACAAATCAAATGCACTTCTAAATGTCAGTGATGAAATTAGGAAAACGACCCATTCACAAGAACCTTAAAAATATATATACTTGTGAATCAACCTAAGAAAAGAGGTGAAAGACCTCTGCAATGAAAACTACAGAACACTAAAGAAAGAAATTGAAGAAGTCCTTAGAAAATGGAAATGTGTCCCATGATCTTGGATAGACAGAATTAACATTGTCAAAATGGTCAGACTCTCAAAAGTTCTATCCAGATTCATTGCAATTCCAATTAAAATCCCAATGACATTCTTCATAGGACAAGTAAAAAGCAATCGTGAAATGCATTTGGAAAACAAAGAGATCTGGAAGAGACAAACCAATCCTTATGAAAAAGAGTGAAGAAGGAGGCATCACTATCCAGTTTCCTCCACATCCAGCATGCCTGAGGGAAAGGGTTTCTGTTTGAGGGATGGGCTGGCTGTATGTTAATCTCTAAGAAACTTATTCAATAAAACAACCACAGGAGACAATGATCCTTTGAATCAAGGACATGACCCATTGAACCATACCAATGTGGCTCTAATAATAATGGAGGAGACTAACTTCCCTTTTTTTTATAGTTGTAAAGGGGGACTGAGAGGAGTTTCCTCTGTGAGAAACAAACAGGATGGGGTGGAGTTGAGGAAGCCATTTGCTCTAGCAGGTTGTCCCAACAGGACCAGCAAATTATGGACGACCAGTTACTCTACACTGAAATCACATATTCAGGAAATTGGGTACAATCCCTCAATGAGTGCCTGTTCCTGAAAGTGAGACCTCTGCTTCTGATGGTTTGAACAAGACTCATCTTGCTAGTCGTAGATGTGTCCCCATATATCACAATAACAGACATTGAACTGTACTACAGAACAGTAGTAACAAAAATGACATGGTTTTGGCACCAAAACAGACAGGTAGACCAATGTTAAGAATAGAGGACACAGAGCCAAACCCACACAAATAGTGATATCTGATAATAGACAAAAGTATGAGAAACATATGTTGGAGAAAAGATAGCCTATTCAACAAATGGTGCTGGGAATATTGGAAATCCTATGTAGTAAAATAAAATTAAAACTCTATCTCTCACTCTGCACAAAAATCAACTCAAAGTTGATGAAAGATGAATGTACTTGAATAGAGAACCTGCACACAATAGAAGAAAACTTAGAATCATTCTCCACCATGTTGGTTTAGGACCTGACTTCCTTAACAAGAATCCTAAAGCACAGGAAGTAAAATCAAGAATCAATAAACAGGATGGATTGAAACTAAAAATCTTCCTTTCAGCAAAGGAAACAATTAATAACATGAAGAGAGAGCCTACAGAGTGGGAGAAAATCTTTACCACACACACCTCAGATACAGCACTAATCTCCAGGATACATAAAAACCAAAAAACAAAAAAAAACAAACAATCAAGGAAAAAACAAACCTTAACACCAGAAAAACAAATAACCCAATCAACAAATGGGAAAAGGAGAAAAAACTTTTTAGTTTGAATCTATCCAATTTATGGATTCTTGCTTTTATTTTTTGTGCTATTGGGGTCTTGTTAAGGAAGTCTGGTCCTAAGCCAACATGATGGAGATTCGGGTCTATTTTCTCTTCTTCTTGGTAAAGGGTCTCAGGCCTAATTCTTAGATACTTGATCTATTTTGAGTTGAGTCTTGTACGGGGTGAGAGATAGAGGTTTAATTTCATTTTCCTGCATACAAATTTCCAGTTTTGCCAGCACCATTTGTTGAAGAGGCTATCTTTTCTCCATTGTATGTTTTTGGGACCTGTGTCTAGTATGAGATAACTGTACTTATATGGGTATGTCTCCATGTCCTCTATTCTGTACCATTGGTCTACCTGTCTATTTTGGTGACAATACCATGTCATTTTTGTTACTATTACTCTATATTAGAGTTTAAGATCTGATATTGTGATAAGTCCTGCATCACTCTTCTGCCCAGGATTGCTTTGGCTATTCTGGCTCTTTTATTCTTCCAGATGAACTTTATAAATGATATTCTGTTTCTTTGAGAAATGTCATTAGGATTTTAATTGGAATTGCACTAAATCTGTATAGCACCTTTGGCACTATGGCCATTTTGGTAATATAAATTATGCCTATCCCAGATTATGGAACCAACCTAGATGCCCTTCAGTTGAAGAAGGCATAAAGAAACTGTGACATATATATCCAATGGAATATTACTCAGCCATAAAGATGAATAAAATTATGGCATTTGCTTGTAAATGAATGAAGTTGGAAAATATCATACTAAGTGAACTAGGCCAATTCCAAAAAATTAAAGGTTGAATATTTCCTCTGATAAGTCCATGACAATATATAATGAGGGGGCTGGCTGGGGGAAGAGAAGAAAGAAGGAACTTTGGATGGTGTAGAGGAAAATGGAGTGCAGGGGGTGGGGGACAGAAAGATAGTAGAATGAGACAGTCTTACCCTATATATATGTATGATTACAGGAATGGTGTGAACCTACATTGTATACAACCATGGAAATGAAAAGTTTTAACCCATTTGTGTACAATGAATCAAAATGAAGTCTGTAAAAATTTTTAAAAAAAGACTTTAATAAAAAACAAAAAACAAAAACAAAAACAAATGGGCAAATGAACTAAACAGACACTACACCTAAAAAGAAATACATACAATCAATCAACAGAGATTTGAAAAAATATTCATCTTCCCTATTGATTAAAGAAATGCAAATCAAAACTTCTCTAATATTCCATCTCACTCCAGTCAGAAAGGCAATTATCAAGAACACAAGGAACAATAAGTGTTGGCATGGATGTGGGGAAAAAGGTACACTCATACATTGCTGGTGGTATTTCGAATTGGTGCTACCACTATGGAAAGCAGTATGGAGATTCCTCAGAAAACTTGGAATAGAACCACCCCTTGATCCAGTTATCCCACTCCTGAGTTTATCCACAGAGGAATAAAAATAAGCATATACAGTGACACAGTCACATTAATGTTCATAGAAGCTCAATTCACAATAGGTAAACTATGGAACCAACCTAAATGCCCTTCAATAGATGAATGTATAACAGAAGTGTGTAAAGAATAATACTCAATCTTAAAGAATAAAATTATGTCATTAGCAGATAAATGGATGGACCTGGAGAATATCATGCTAAGTAAAATAAGCCAAATACCAACAACCAAAAGCTGAAGTTTTTCTCTGATAAGTGAATGCTAATCCATAATGCGGGTGTGGGGGAAGAATGAAGGAACATTGGATTTTGTGGAGGGGACCGAGGCAACAGGAAGAGGTGTGGGAATGGGAAGAACAATGGAATGAGACAGACATTATAACCCTACATACAGGCATGATTACACTACTGGTGTGACTCTGCACCATGTTCAGCCAGAGGAAGGAGAAGTTGTGCTCCATTTGTGTACAATGTGTCAAAATGCATTCTACTATCACGTATAATTAATTAGAACAAATTTTTAAAAATTTCAGTCTTAATTGGTTAAGCCTTGAAGAGACTGCCCATGAATTCTACTTTCTTACTATTGCCCAAATTATACCTCAGAGGAGAATATTTTTCATTCTATAATTCTCCAATAACACAACTAAAAAAACAGAGAAAATGTGATTTATATACTCAATGTGTTTGCTTTGTACATGTATGAATACAGCACAATGAATCCCAATTTTTATATAATTATAATATACCAGTCAAGAAAAAAAGAAAAATAAAACATACATCAAGAATAACAAGAACAACAACAAAAAGAAAATCCAGTAAAAAAGTAAAGGGGAAGTGCCGGGGGATGGAAAAGAGTAAATTATGTTATGTGCACATGTGAATGTCACAAAAGATATTTGTTATTTTATTTCTCCTATTACCGTTAGTTTTCCCTTCTTTTACTAGATCCTTGAGATGCATCATTGTTATTTGAATTGTGTATTTTTGTATAGGCATTTATTGCTGTTCCTTCTTACAGTTACCCTTTCTTTTTCCCACAACATTTTTTATGTTGTGTTGTGTTATTCTTTTTTTCTATAAAAAGAAAATAGGGTAAGCAAGATTTTCTGTAGGGGGAAAGTAGAAATACTCATTTTATTAGGAATAAAGTTAATGATGCAAAGAGAGCCATCAAGTCACTTGTATTTAAAATAAGTCAGTATGGTTCTTTCAGAGATTGGAGCCTGATTTGATTGGTTTGGACTTCAGATCTCTCTGAGTCAGAAAGCAAGTTAGTTTCTGCTTGCCTTGGAAAAAGAGTACATTGTGTCCTGCGTTTAAGCAAATTCTAAATGTTAAAACTATCAAACTTTTCTGACCCCATTTCAACCAGTATGATTCTGAGATTTTACATTGAGAGTACTCTGCCATTCAATTTTTTGTAATTATTTGACCAAAAAAAAAAAAAAATGTCAGTTCTTTCATGACAATTTGATAGAATTCAGCAGTGAGGACATTCTATCCTTAACATATTAATAGGAAAATATTTTCTTATAACTGACAATATTACTACCCATGTTGGTCTGTTTATTGTGCTCCTATCTCATAGATGACTTTTGGTAGATTATATGTGTGCATAAAGTTAACCATTTCTATTAGATTTTCCATTGTTTGATTTACAACTTTTTATAATATTAATGATCTTTGAATTTCTGTGGCATCTTTTGTAATGTCTTTTTCTCATTTTATGTACTTTTTTTTCTGCTTTTTAAGCTTAGTCTAAAGATTTTTTTATTTCTTCTCATAAAAATCATTCATTGATCTTTCATGATTTTTAAATTTCTCACTTATTTCTCCTCTGATTTTTGTTATTTCTTTCCTTCTGTTAATGTTGAGTTTACTAGCTTCTTCTTTTTCTTGGTCCTTTAGATACTTACTTAGATACATATATGAAATTAATTTTTAGCTTAGCAATTCATTGTTATAAACTTCCTTCATAGTATTATGATTGATGTATCCCATAATTTTCGTATGCTGTGTGCTTTCTTTCTTTCACTAAAAGAGAAAAGTTCAGGCAGGAAATCATGGAAGGATGGAAGAGGGTAGAAAAGTCTATCTCATAGACAATAAAGCTAATGATCTAGATAAGACCCATGAAATCAAATTTGTCTAAAATAAATAAGTGTGGTTCTATCAGAATTAAAAGCCTGATAGCACATTGAATTACATGACATGCCATGTGAATCATACAACAAATTGCTGTGTCCCCTTAACATGGATAAAGAGTTCATCCAAACTTCAGTTAATGAAATTTCTAAAAGATAAAAAATAAAATTTTATGAACCACCATTTTAAACAATGAATGCTGCGATTATTGTCAGGGATTTTTTATGTCACTGATTAGTATAATCAGGAGACTGCAAAATAAAATATACTCAGTAAATATTGAACTTGTTTGAACTACCTGTTTTACTCTAGGGAAGACTGAGACTAGAGGCACAGGAGTTCCAGACTCTGTTCTACCACTTATTATCTGTGTCTTTGGCCAAGGCATTGCATCTCTGAGGCCCAGCTTCTTCATTTCTAAAGTGGGGATAATTTTACTTTAGCTAAAGGTAATTAAGAAAATCAGAAGTGATATAATAATGTCTGAAATTACATGTTAATTTTGAGAATACATGTATATGTGTGCATTAAATATACATAACTGGAGTCTTGACAGTAATCATCCTTACTAAATACATTGTAATTAACAATGCTTGCCAAATTAAACAAGTACAATAGTCTTCTTAAAGGACACATATTTGCACAGCATTACCAGTAGCGATCTACTAGTGTACCCCAATCCAATGACATACAATTAATCAGTACCAAATAAAGTCTCATATTCCAATTTGCATAGTTTCTTCTGTGCTGAGAGTCTATTTGGTGTACTCTCTGCCTCCTATCCACCTCTAAACCACATGTCTGTTTATCTGTCTCTAATATTATTGCCTGTGGTCCAATATTTTTCATTTCATTATACCTGACAAGGACATACTAAACAGCAACAGAAAGAATCCCATCTGGAAGAGGTGAGAGATTGGCAGAACCATGGTTTCTCAAGGCCCACCCATTCAATTCTTTGAAATCAACTCTTCCTCAGTTCTGTGGAATAAGTTTCACCTCTGTACTGATGGGTGGGACTCACTTATATGCCTCTTTGCTTGTAGAATCTATGACCCAGCTATCCTGAGATTGAAATGATGGGTAGTGACTTGAGGGGAAGCTTGTTGGTCTATGAACAGAGCCAGTGTGGTGTTTGCTTTACTTTTCTAATGTGGCTTTGGAGGCTGCTATGATGTAAGCCACAGCACACCATTATGGGCAGGAGATCTCCTTCAAACTCCAGTTCTGACCCCTGTGAGCTGTGTGAGTGAAGGTCTCTGGGCTCACAGAATCTCAGTTTCTCCATTTGCCAAATTAAAAATAATAATAATCTCTCCCCTGTGGTTTCCAGGATTTGGGGATTTGGGGTGCTAAAAAGTAAATGCTATGTATATTTACTTAGTTATATGATGATATGTTTCATATTTGAAAATGCTTAAGTTGTTCTACATAGTGTATGCTTAAGCACTTCGCATGTAATTTCAGTGCGTTTAAAAGACTTGATTTTCAAAGATAAATGGTCTTTTTGTTTGATGAAATATTAGAAGTTCAATATTTTAATAAAAGTCAGAGGTACACTTATTTCTTCCTCTTCATGAATTTCCAACCAGTCATCAGTGTGAAAATCTAACTTGTTGAGCAATATTTTGTATCAAAGTCCTCATTTTTTCTTAATCCTACCTGCACTTTGGTACCTCTAGAGGTTGGGTGCTTCTGTGTTTTCTTGTTTGTTTTAAAATACCTATTCCTGGGATTTATCCCAGAGTGTTTGAAGTAGATTATCATGGATAGAGTGTCAGGAAGGAGAGCAAGAGTAAAAAAGTGTTTTTTCATTCTTATCTGGTGATCAATGTGCCCTCAGAAGGGGTCAGAACTTATCTAGTAGATTGGCTCAGCACTTTATGTCAACAGAACACATTCTGATTAACAGAGCACTATAAAGGTTTACACTGGTTGCAAGCTCACAGTTGTCTCAGGAAAAGGAGAAGGCTTCAATGGATCTAGTTGTGGTCCTGGTGATCAGTCTCTCCTGTCTGCTTCTCCTCTCACTAAGGAGTCAGAGATCTGGGAGAGGGAAACTCCCACCAGGACCCATGCCTCTGCCAATTATTGGGAATATCCTGCAGATAGATCCAAAAAACATCAGCAAATCCTTAACTAGTGTGAGTATGTTGATGCTTCTCCAGTGACTTGTAAATGGTAAATAAATTAATTCTTCATTTTAAATTAAATGGTAAATACATTAATTCTTCATTTTAAATTAAATTTAATTAAATTGCACACGGTAATTTATTAAAAGAGATTGTTGCACAGCAAATACTCTGTGGATTTTCATGTTTCCATTTCTTTTTATAGTTTTCCATTGTTGGAGGTAGTATAATGAAACAATGCATCTGAAATTTAAAAAGCATTTAAATTTAAGATTTTGGCGGCAATATGAAAATGTCAAAATTCTGGAGTACACTTGCCCTTAATTGTTTCATGGTCATTTGCTGTGATTTTCAATTTTCTGCACGATCTAATCTGTTTCTGATGCTCTGCATGAATTTTTATTTGTTTCACTGTGTCTTTCATTTCCAGGAGTTCTGACTAGTTTCTTTTAAATATCTCTATTTTGTTTTATTAAAAGCATCTTTCAACCCTTGAGTTTTCTCTCAATTCATTTTTAGGTCTTCCTTTGGATTATTGACCCTTTGAATAATCAGTTTTTTATCATCTCTCCCTGGAATTTCATGTACTTTCCTCTTTTGGAATCTTTTTTAGGAGAATTGTGAATTTGGGGGAAGAATTGTTTGTCTGTTCCCTAAAGTTCTCAGAGGTCTTGAACTTGCAAGTTCATTGAGCTGGATTCCCCTTTCTTTTTTATAGCAATGTCCTTTTGTTTTGAGACTTTTCTCTGTTTTTGATATTTGAGGAGGTCGAGGAGTGTGACCTGAGGTCCCCTTTGGTGGATCCTCCTTGGGGCCTGGTTGTTGGTCTCAGGGTTTTGTCTCCCCAAATCTATGTGTTGAAGTAATGTTGAGGATGAGGTGGTGCTAGAACCTGTGTGGGGGGGTTTCCTTGTTACTGGACTGAATTGGGGGTGTTGCTTGGGAATGGGATGTCTAATCTGTGAACCTGAAGTGACCCTCTTACTTTCCAACCCCCGTGAGAGGAAGTGGTGGGCCAGGAGCAGCACTACTGTTATCCACACATTACAGCCTTAAGACAATGTCCAGTATTTATTTTGACATCTGGAACACTCATTGCCACCTATAGAGGAAGGCATAGATCAACAATAAAAAAAAATTGTGTCTACATCATGTATAATGATAGAAATGAAAAGATCTACACCATTTGTGTAGTGAATCAAAAAGAAGTCTGTAAAATTAAAAAATATTTAAAAAGAAAAAAAAACAAAAAAACAAAACAAACACACAAACAAAAAACTGTGAACAAGATCATTCATTAGACAGCAGAGATCTACTACATTGCGAGCTGTGTTAATAATGATAGCAGCACGAATCAGTAAGGAATTGCATAGACTACATAATTCTACATTTAGGGAAATTATAGTTTTTTGTGTGGAGAGAAAATAGGGTAAAAATGCAAGACAATGTTTGAAATGTTGTAAAAAAAGCAAGGAGAGGAGAGACAGGCGATAGATCATAAATGTTAATTATAATGAAAGAGGAATAAAAAATTTACACTAAGTACTTTACAAATTAAGAAGAGGAAGAAGGAAGAGGAAAATTTGACTCTTATAGGGCGAAGAGAGTGAAGAAGGGGCAGTAAGAGGGACAAAATCCAAGGTACAGCCATCAAGCAAATGTAAGATCAAAACAATCCAAACCATGTGTGAATACACCCCTCCTATGTGAAATGAAGGCTAAATAACAACAGGCGCAGAAGAAACAGTACAGGTGAAAACAAAATATATATTCATGCTGTGAGAACACACACACACAAATCTTGCACAATGGAGCAAGGGAAAAAAAATAAAATACAATGAAATGATATTCAAAAGTGAATTAGACATACATGACAGCAGAATGCATTTAGACACATCCCCCATAAATGGGGTGTAATTTCTCCTTCTTTTGGTTGTACATAATGTAAGATCACAGGGGTCATGTAGTCATATATGCACAGAGGTTATGAATATGCAATTCATCTACTATCCTTAATATCCCATACCCCTTACCTTCCCTTAACTCCCCTCTACCTAATCCTATTCTTCCCTAGCCAACCCACTCCCCTATTGTGAATTACCTCCTGTGTATCAGATAAAACTTTCCACCTTTGTTTTTTGGGGATTGGCTTATTTCACTTAGCATGATATTCTCCAGTTCCTCCATTTAGGGGCAAATGCCACAATTTCATTTTTCTTTAAGGCTGAGTCATAGTCCATTGGGAATATACACCACATTTTTTAAAAACCAATTCATCTGTTGAAGGGCACACACACAAATCTTGCACAATGGAAAGAAGTAAAAAAAATAAAATAAAATACAATAAAATGATATTTGAAAAAAATATTTAGAAAATCTTTATTTGTCGTTTTTAAATATACATGACGGTAGAGTATTATTTGACTCATTATATATACATAGAGTACATTCAACCCAATTAGGATCCCATTCTTGTGGTTGTACTTGATGTGCAGTTACGCTGGTTGCGTATTCATTTATGAGCTAAGGAAAGTTATTTCTGATTCTTCGTACTGCCTTTTCCATTCCCGTCCCTCTCCCTTCCCTTCATTCCCCTTTGTCTAATACAATGAACTTCTATTCTCCTCTCTCTACTACTATTCTTTGTTATGAGTTAGCATCCATATATCAGAAAGAACATTCGACCTTTGGTTTTTTGCTATTTTCTTACTTCACTTACCATGATGTTTCCCATTTCATCCGTTTACTGGAAAATACCATAGTTTCATTCTTCCTTCTGACTGACTAATATTCAAATCATTGTGTATATACTGCATATTCTTTATTCAGTCATCTCTTGAGGGTACCTATGTTGGTTCCACAGCTTGGATCTTATGAATTGAGCTACTATAAACAATGATGTGGTTGTGTCACTGTAGTATGCTGATTTTTAAGCGTTTGGGTATGAATTGAGGAGTGGATAACTGGGTTAAATGGTGGTTCCTTTCCATGCTTTGTAAGGGGATCTGCTTTCTAGAGTTGTTGCACCAATTTTCAGTACCACCAACAATGTATAAGTAAAACTTTTTCCCCACATCCTTGCCAATATTACTGTTACTTGTATTCTTACTAATTGCCATTCTGACTTGAGTGAGATGAAATATCAGTGTAGTTTTAATTAGCATATAGAGATGTTCAACATTTCTTCATATATTTTTTGACCATTCTTATTTCTTCTGTGAAGTACTCGTTCAGTTCTTTGGCTCATTTGTTGAATGGGTTATTTGCATTTTTGTGTTAAGTCTGTGAGTCCTTTAATTTTTAAAAATAAAGCAAAGAATGTATATAAATGGGGTGAACATGAGGGGGAAAACAGGAAAAATATTAAATGGAACTAACAAGGCTTTTCCTACCATGGTGGTCTGAATTGTTAATAGAGATGGGTTTCATTCATATTTATTTATTTTTTTGCTTTGTGAGTCTAGATTTGAAGTTTGGACTTTGTTAAGCCAAGTATTTTTGCATTCGTAACTTAGTCAGCAGTCAGACACTGTGGCTAGGAGCCCCATTGTTGTAGTAGCTCTCATTTTCCATTTTTCCAGTGTAGGTGGCATTCACTGGGGAGTGATGACAAATTCTAAATTCCTGTAATGGGAATGGTGCAGAGTTCTAAATTGGAAGTTAGTAGTTGGGGTTTAGTTTTGGTCATTTACTGTTACTTTCTGCCTAAGGATTAATTATACTTACAGTGTCACTATTTCATTAACAAAGTGATCTGCTGCATACCTTGTAGCCATCAAAATTAAATTTCTCTGAAGAAGAGAAATATACTTCAGGCAAAGAAATACATATGAGATATACTGTGGTAAGATGGTGAAGTATGATATTCCAGTCTTCATCACCTTTTTCACAAGAACAATAGGAGAACATAACTAGAAATGAAAAACCTCCAGTAATCTCAGGAGTTCATCACAGCAACACTATTATGTAAAAGATCAAAAATAACTTCTCCAGTACTAAGGAGAATAATTCCATTTTACCTGCATCTTTCTGTGCTCCAGCACATTACAGCGATCATCCACCAGAATCACACAGGATTCATCCCAGATATCCAAGGGTGATTCACATGCATAAATCAATAAATGTGACACATTATGTTAATGAAATGAAGGACAAGAACCACAGGAGCATTTTGATAGATTCAGGAAAAGCATTTGACATATTTCAAAGTCTTTCATGATGAACATTCAAAAACACATGACACAGAAGGAATTTTTCACAGAACACTAACGGCTATGGGTGACTACCCAATATTTAACATCACACTGAAAGTATTTCTCAAAAATTTGTGAAAAGTCAGGAATGCCCACTGTGCTACCCTTACTCAGCATAGAACTCAAGTCTGGACAGAACAATTAACCAACAACAACAAAAAAAAAATAAAACTAAAAGCCATAGAAACCAAAAAGAAAGAAGCAAAATATTATCTGTTATGGAAAACTTTAATCTGAAAACAATTAGAACTAATAAATGAATTCTAAATAAACAGGAAGGGCTGGGGAGATAGCTCAGTTGGTAGAGTGCTTGCCTTGCAAGCACGAGGCCCTGGGTTCGATCCCCAGTACCGCAAAAAATAAATAAATAAATAAATAAATAAACAGGATACACAAATGACATACAAAATTCAGCAGCATTTTTAGTAATAAATAGATAATCAGGAAAGTATTTCTTTTACAACAACATGAGAAAGAATGAAATATTTAGAAATAAATTTCAACAAGGAGGTGAAAAATCTGCATGCTGAAATATAAAAAAAATCAATGAAAGAATTTGTAGCAGACAGAATTACATGGAAAAATAATCCATGTTCACAGATTGGAAGAATTATTCTATGAAAAATACAAGGGTATCTATCAAAGAAATTTTCCAAGTCTTAAAATTTGCATAGAACCTCAGAAGATTTTGAACAACAAACAGTACCTTATGCAAGAAATCTGAGGCTTCAAACACTGTACAAAGCTGTAGTAAATGAAACATGACCATGCAGGCATAAACAGATACATACACCCATGGATCCCATGGAGAGTCCAGGAAATACACCTACTCACATACATTGACTATTTATTCACCAAAGGGCCAGGAATACACAGTGGGGGAAGGTAAGACTCTTCACTGAATAGCATTTGGGAAATTGTACATCAACATGCAAAAACCAAATGAAATTAGATTCATTTGTAACACTACACACAAAAATCAATTCCAAATAGATTCAAGACAAAGGGAAGCCCTGAAACCATAGAAGTACTGAAGGAAAACGTGGGGAAGATGTTTCCTAACCTTTTTCTAGCCATGCTTTGTGTACATTTCCCTTTTAATTGACTCCCAGGAGTCATACATATTTATGTAGCACCATTGCATGTTTGATACCTGTGAATTTTGTGTAATGTTCAAATCAAAGTAAAAATATCTATCTTTTCAAACGCTTATCATTTACTAATGATGAAAATATTCCATATTCTTTCTTCTAGCTGTTTTGAAATGAGCAGTACATTATCTGTCATTGTCCTTCTGCACAACATAATGCTAGGACTTATGTTTCCAATCTATATCTTTATAATGAATGAGGACTTTATAATGAAGGAAATGGCCACACAGAAAGACCATTAATAGTGACTGTTAAAAACAAATAAAAAATCCTCAAACTCATAGCAATAAAGAGAAGAATGGTGGTTTTTGGGAGTTGGGATGTGGGAGGAAGGTGAATTTTTTATTCCAAGGTTATAAAGAGATTTAGTTACAAGGTGAATAAGCACTGGGGACCTAAGGCACAACATTGTGACTGCAGTAAATAATAATGCGTCTCATACTGAAATTCCCTAACCTGTTTTCACACACACACATGAAAATGTTAACACTGAGAGAATGTATATATTAATTTGCTTGGCTGTGGTAATCAATTTGCACTGTCTACATAAATCAAATTATCACATTTTACACTCTAAATATATAAGCTTTTTATTTTTCAATCATACTTCAATAAAAGCATTAAGAAAACAAAAACAAAAATGAAAAACCTATTGGCTAAGAAGCAGCATAAGAGAGTAATATAGGGTCCACTGGCTGATAACACAATCCTTGTGGGTTTTGCACAAAGCTGCAGCCTATACTCTGTGACTTGCTGCAAGGTGAGGGAAATTGTTCTTCCATGCTATGCTGCATGGCCTGGTGCTGCCTCCATGGTAATCAATCTCTTGCTGTGTTAGTGATATCTGTGTTCTCAACCTATGAGTGTTAAGATAATCTGAGGTCACCATTAAAAATACATACTTCCAGTGCTTGTCATAGACTTACTTAACCAAAACATCTATGACACTACCCCTGCTAATGAACCAGAAGAATTCAGCTGGGTATTGGTGCAAAGGTGGATAAGCACTGGGGACCAATAAATTGTTCAAACTTCTGAAGTTGACAAAACAAAGATTCAAATTTGGGTCCTCTGTTTATTAGTCATGGTACACTGCAAATGAGTTTGTAACTTTCTGACTTCATTCCCTTAGCATGTAAAACAGGACAAATAAGTCCCCTAAATGCATTGCTGTGAGACCAACCATAACTGACAGCTATCATTGCCATCACATTTGTAGAAAATATTCAGAAATATGTACAGATTCTTGTGGCACAATAAAATATAATAAATATAATGAGAATAATCTGAATGACAGTCTGAATCAGTCAAACATGTAGATCGAATTCTGATCTTGTTTATGAAATATTTTCACTTTCTTTCCCATTTCCAGTTGTCAAAAATCTATGGCCCTGTGTTCACTCTGTATTTGGGTATGAAGCCCACTGTGGTGTTGCATGGATATGAAGCTGTGAAGGAAGCCCTGATTGATCATGGAGAAGTATTTTCTGGAAGAGGCAGTTTCCCAGTGCCTGATAGAGCTAGTAAAGGATTAGGTAAGTGTGTGTGCATGTGAAATGGGAGAGCAATGGTCATGGTGATGAGGAGAAAGGAAAAGAGAAAGCCAGGTTGAGCTTGACCATCTCTGTGGCTGCCATTTGTCAACTTCCTCTACCTCGCCTGGGATATTCCTCCTAGATTCTGCTCTCCCTCATTTAGGAGTTGCTTTCACTAATGGAAGCAGATGGAGAGAGATGAGGCGCTTCTCACTCATGACTCTGCGCAATTTTGGGATGGGGAAGAGGAGCATTGAGGACCGCATTCAAGAAGAAGCCCGCTGCCTTGTGGAGGAGTTGAGGAAAACCAAGTGTGAGTGACTCATCGTATCACTGTCCTTAACAGACTGCTCTCTTCTGTGTCTAACAGACACGTTTCAGCAACAGCCAGATGGTAATTATGGGTGCTGTCAGTCCTCATGTGGAGGAGGGATGATTTGAAGCAGAAAGTCAGAGTCTGTGGATCTGTGCTGCCTGTGCACAGGCATGAGTGGGCTGCATGGTGGGTGTAAAGGTCATGTAATCCTCCTCTGACCAGTGTTATTTCTGTTTTCAAATCATTGCATCTTGAAGAGAGAAGGCTTAGTGATCCATTCCCTTAAAGAGACAAAGAGCAGGGTATTCTCAGGGCACATTTGTGAGCTTCCCATTCCACATTTCACCATTGTCCATTGGACACAGTGGATCTGAAGCAAGTGAGGTGTGCTTGCTCCTAATTGGACTGTGGTTGTAGAGTCCCTTTTGCTGTCTCACATCTCTCATGATTTCTTCCAAGACCAGTGCCTAGTAACTATTTTTATCAATTGTTTTCCATTGATTTGAATATCTCCTGGAAAGTGTCACTAATCATGCTTACGGTAATCACTTACTTCTCAATGTCTTCTCTACTGACTCATGAAGTGTTATTCAATGTCTCTGATTTTCAGGTTGAAACCAGATTGCTCTATTTTTACATTTCTCTTCCAATTTAAGAAGAAAAGAAAGACTAACAATCAGACCTTACCAGTGAATGATATACATAAAGAATTTTGCAGGCTTCTCTAATTACCCTTCAACTCCCTACTTAAAATAAACCTTTGTTGTGAACACTCAGGATACTGGAACACTTAGAGAGCCTGATGGAAGAGTAGATGATTTGAATGCCTTTTCTGATCCATGCACTATAATTCCTTTGCATAATTTTTTATTCATTTTAAAATTATTTTATTGTAATTTTTGTTGACATTTAATCAGTTCATCTTAATGAGGATCTCTATGGTATTCCCACACATGTGTGCAGCAAATACTATTAAAATCCATCCTCTTCATCTCTCTACTTTCCTCACCACCACCACACATCCTTCCTCTATTCTACTCTCAGGTTCACATTCATTTTACCTTCCACACCAGAGAGAGACCATGCAATACTTCACTTTTGGATTCTGACCCCTTACTTACCATCAGTTCCCCCAGTTTTGTCTTCTTTGCAGTAAATGACAAGATTTCATTCTTCTTTATGAGTGAATACAAATATATTGTGTATTTATAACATATTGTCTTTATCCACTCATCTGTTGATAACCACATAGTGTCATAATTATCTTAAACATGCAGGAATGTATATGGTATCTTGATTTCATATCTTTCATCTGTGTACCAGAAGCAGGACACCTGGATCATATGGAAGATCTGTTTATGTTTGACGAAACAATATACTGTTTTCTATATGAATTTCCTAATGAACATTCCCACCAACCCTTATAAGGTGCCCTTTTTCTGCACACCTCTCCAATAATGTTATTTATCGTATGTAGTGGTTGTAATTAAGGTATCTAATTTTCGTTTCTGTGTTTTAACTATCATATAGTCATTCTAAGTGGGGCAAAATGATATCTCATGGTAGCTTTGATATGCCTTTCCCTGATGTCTAATGATATTAAGCATTTTAAAAATGTGTTTATTGGTCATTTCATTTCTTCTTTTGAGAAGTGCCTATTAAGATCATTTGGCCATTTATTATCATATTACTTGGGGTCTGTTGTTATGTTTTTCATTTCATATATATTGTTGATTTTAATCTTACATGAGATGAATAATTGACAAATATTATTTCCCTATCTTTAGGGTGTCTCTTCACTCTATTGACTATTGTGTAAGAGCTTTTCAGTTTGATGTAATATACTTGCCTACTTTTCTTTTAGGGTCCAATACAAAAATGTCAACATTTGTATCCATCTCCAGGTGTTTCCCCTTTGTTTTTTTCTTGTTCTTTTAGGGTTTCAAGTCTTATAGTAATGTCTCTGAGCCCTTGTGAGTTGAATTTTTGTATGAGGTGAGAGACATGGGTCAAGTTGCAATCATCTTCATGCTCCATTTATTGAAAAGGGACTCATTTCTCCACCATAACTTTTGGTAACTTTTATACGAATCAGTCAAGTGTAGATGCATGTCTTCCCTGTCCCAACCCCCGGAATCTTCTCTCTCTTTCTTTGTTTTATTTGCCTGTTTTTCCACCAGTTCCATGATATTTTGCTTACTCTGGCTCTGTAGTATGGCTTGAACTCAGGCATTGTCCTGCCTCCAGCTTTGTTTCTCTGCTCACAATTGTCTTGCCTTCTGTACTTCCATGTGAATTTTAGGATTTTTTTTTCTAGTTCTATGATAAATGTCTTTGGTGTTATCATGGGAATTCTATGGAGCCTGCAAATTGATTTGGAGAGTAGGATTCAAATGCTCCAGTTGATGAGCATGGGAGATTTTTCCATCTTTGTGTGTGTGTGTTTCTTCTTCAACTTCGTTCATCAGTTTTTTGAAATTTTAATTGTAGAGGTGTTTCACTTCCATGGTTAATTATTTTTATCAAGTAAACTTTAAGGCTATAGTTTTGAAGGATACTTGTTTCCAAATGAAATTTATTGATCGCCTAATTTTAATTTTCTTTTTATATTCCTAATTATCTACAGTTTTGATGACAAATATAATTCTGCACTGAAATTGTATTAACAGGGGCCTTTAAAGTGAACTTTTAAAATGTTTTCAAAAAACTAAGGAATACTGTGTGTTAGAATGGCTTTAAAATGCAGTGGATTTGAATGGAGTTCTATGAAAACCACTTTTACACTGTCTAGAAGGTAAAAGTCAATTTGACATTAACATAAAAGTGATAATAACTTTTAGCATGCTGAATATTTTTCATCTCAAGGGAAGTTCTCAATAGATATTGCTAAGAGGTTCTACAATTACCTTTCCCTGCTATCTCAAAGAGAAACACATTTTTATGTATATTTTAATGTTAACTTTTAATGTTTCCATTTCTTTAGCCTCACCCTGCGATCCCACCTTGATCTTGGGCTGTGCTCCCTGCAATGTGATCTGCTCCATTATCTTCCACAATCGTTTTGATTATAAAGATCAGCATTTTCTCAACCTTATACGGAAATCAAATCAAAGCCTGGAGATTCTGAGCTCCCCATGGGTTCAGGTGAGACAGAATCCTATCCCTTCTTCCTAAAAAAACACATATGATCTTTATTCCGACCAATATGTCCAAGCAGTGAAGTGAGTCTAGACACCAAAGTCTAGACCAGAATTGGGCATCATGAAGTGAGTATCAGGAAAATGTGACCGAGTTATTTACTTTATGCACAGGAAAACGAATGCCCTCATTAGAGATGACATGTAAACACTTTGGGTCTCTGGCCAATGCTTTTCCCTGCAACCCCCAGAGACTAATCTTTATAAAGTACTTTGGTGTTTGCATTTGCGCAAGGTCATGGCACTCAGTGGACATTCAGGACCCTGTTGGAAACTCATCACTGACAAGGTTGCACTCCAATCACCACTTAGAAATTTCACTTTACTTGGCAGAAATAGAGTTATCTGAAACTTGACTAGGTTTCCAACAGTATATATTGGAGAAAAGATAGCCTTCTTAACAAACAGTTAGGGGAAACTGGAAATGTATGTGTAGTAGAAGGAAATTGAACCCCTATCTCTCACGTGAACAAAACCAAACTGAACGTGGATCAAAGATCAGGCATTAAACTAGAGCCCTGTACTTACCAGAAGAAAATGGAGGCCTTTCTGTATCATGCTGGCTTATGAACTGACTTTCTCAATAAAACTCCAGAAGTGCAAGAAGTAAAATCAAGAAACAATAAATGGGATGATATCAAACTAACATCTTCACAGCAAAGGAAACCATCAAGAACATGAAGAAAGTGCTACAGAATGGAAGAAAATCTTTGCCACATGTACCTCAGACAGATTGTTAATCTCCAGGATATACAAGGAAGTCAAAAAACAAAATATCAAATAATTCAATCAATAAATGGTAAAAGGAACTAAACGGACACTTATCCAAAGAAGGAATATGAATGTTCAACAAATATATTAAAAAGTTCAACATCTCTAGCAATTAGAGAAATGCAAATCAAAACTACACTATGATTTAATCTCACTCCAGATAGAATGACAATATCCAGGAATACAAGTCACAGGAGATGTTGGGAAGGATATGGGGAAAAGGGTGCACTCATATGATGTTAGTGGGACTGCAAATTGTTACATTTACTGTGGAAAGCAGTATGGAGATACCTCAGAAAACTTGGAATGATACCACACTTTAACCAGTTATCCCACTGCTTGGTATATATAAAAAGGATTTGAAATTAGCATTCTACAGTGATGCAACAAGATCAATATTTATAGAAGTTCAATTCACAGTAACTAAACTATGGAGTAACCTAGGTGACCTTGAATAGATGAGGGGACAAAGAAAATGTGTTATATATCCAGTCATAAGGAAGAATGACTGTAGTGGCATTTGCCAGTAAATGAATAGATCTGAAGGCTTATCATACTAGGTAAAATAAATCAGTTTCACAAAACCAAAGATCAAATGTTTTCTCTGATACGCAAAAACTAATCCAAACTAAGGTGGGTCAGAAGAAAGAGAAAGAATAGAAACAAGATCAGTGGAGTAGATGTAGGGGAATGAAAGAAAGGGAGGAGGAGTGAAGGGATAGAAAAAATGGATTGAATCTGTCCTAACATCCCCGTGAACACATACAAATATGCTACAGTGACTCTCACCATCATGTACATACAGAAGTCACTAATCTAAAAAAGGATAAGTAAATAGCAGAAAGATCAGAAGAGTAGAGGGAAGGAATCAGTGGTGGGAGGAAGAGTGGAGGAGGAAAAGTACTGGGGACTGAATTAGGATAAACTTTATTTGTGCTTTCATAACAATGTCAAAATAAATTCTATTGTCATGTATAACTAAAAGGAACCAATAAAAGATAAGCCCTACAGAGGCACACACACACACACACACACACACACACACACACACACACACACACATTACCTTCGTTTCTAGTATTAAGGAGGGAAAAGGGAATACAGATGCTGCAAGGAAACTGAACTGGGCAGAGATTATTGATGTTTGTTTTAGTCACTGTTTGGACAGCTGTGACCAAAAGGCCTGAGAACAATTTAGAGGAAGAACAGTTTCTTGGAACTCACAATTTTAGAGCTCAGTCCATAGATGGCTGGACCCATTCTTTGGGTCCTGAGGTGAGCACGACTTAATAGCAGAAGGGCGTGGTGGGAAAAGCAACTCAGGACGTATGACTAGGAAGCACACAGACCCCACTCACCATGAACAAAACACATACACCAAAGACACACCCCAGGGAACCCCCTCCTCTAGCCACACCTACCCAGAGATAACCCGAAAATAATCACTATCTGTGGTCTACTGCTCTGATTTGGTTAAGGCTCTCCCAACTCAACCCTTTCACTTCTAAACCCTCTTGCGTTTTTTCACACATGAGCTCTTGGGACACAACTTTCATCTTAACCATAACAATGCTTCAGATGGCATCTGACCTGACAAGGTAGTAGGGCTAGGCTGATAAAATGATTGCATTTCAGTGTGTAGGTCCCTGAACAAACAGTTTTACCCTAAGCTTAGCTTAAAGTAAATTGACTCCTAACTACTCTTATGCAGTTACTTCTTCCATAGAATGTCCAATTGCATTTCATAGTATTTTCCAAACCTCCCCTAATATATGGTAGTTACATTATTTATGAGGCTGCTTCATAGAAGGAAAAGCATAGAACAGCATTGTGCTCTTTATTTTTAATTTAATAAAATTGTTATTAGTTCTTTTAGTATGCATAACAATAAGATTCATTTTGACAGAATTAGAAAAGCATGGAATATAATACATTCTAATTCAGACCCCATCACCTCCCTCTTCCCTCCCCTCTTCCCTCACCCTGTTCTCTGCCCTGTACCCAGTGAGCACAATTCTCTATTATCAAGCATTGTAGTCCTTTTCTGGTTACCCAAAGTCTCTTTTACTCTGTTCTCAACTTCAAAGCATCAATCATGGTAAATCATGGTAATCCATATTTATAGATTGTAGGGAAAAAGGGGTTTGAATAAAGGAAAAAATTTATATAGTCGTATTTTTATTTCTAAATATGATATAGAATATAGGAAAGGGTTCCCATTACTGATCCTATGATCATAGTTCTCGCTCTCTAATCTTTTCATAAGCATGGGAATTTTTAAATATGAAGAGTTCTCCATCAAAATTTTTAAACTTTGTTTTAAAGCTATAGTTTGTATGATGGACTAGGAATAATATACACGTTTTTCTTATCTGTTTCTAGCTAAAATAGATTTTTATTTTGTAGGTCTGCAACAATTTTCCTATTCTCATTGATTACTTCCCAGGGAGTCATAAAACATTTTTTAAAAATACGGCTGAATTGAAACAGTACTTTTTGGAGAAAATAAAAGAACACCAAGAATCCCTGGATATGAACAATCCTCGGGACCTCATCGACTGCTTCCTGATCAAAATGGAAGAGGTAGAATGTGAACCAAAACTCTGTGATCTGATTGCTTCTATATTTTGTGCTTCATTGATTCATTCTATGGTTACTAGGGCTAGACACATGGTCAGGAAAGACATCCTGACAAACACTTGAAGCATATCTTGTCTTTAAAGATTTACATGAATTATCATTGAAGAATTAAAATTGAATCCTTAAATATCTAGAATACATGAACACTGTTCTATAGACATTAATAATCTACCAGAAGAAAGGCAAAATTGACACCGGAGGTAAAAAGGAAATATTCATAAACAAGTTACCAAATATAAAATTGGAGCCAGGAAATGCAAATAGAAATGATTGTACTCATTGTATGGGAGAAAGGGAAAGTACCCAATGCAAGCCTGTGTAATGGCTTCTCTGTGATCAAGATCAAGTGACCAAGGCATACACAGGGGATTTTGTAGGAACGAGCCCTGTTTCCCATTCTAGCACCAACAAGATACAACAGGACTGTAGAATCTGTCCTCACAGTTTCCTGCAGTGGGTGCTGCTCTATGGGGAAGAGTAGCTGGTATGTGAGACACCTAGATTTTTCAGAACTTTTCTCTATCAAATATTTCCCTGGATACTATCATTTTCAACTAGATCCCACAGTTCCAAAAGAGGTGCTTCAGACAGTTAGTTGTTTCTCTGGAAGGACTGACACCTGGAACTTCGTACTTCGTACTTCACCATCTTTGGGTCATTATTCCTGTACTGTACATTTTAAAATGGTTTTTATTGATCCATTATAATTATTATAAGATTGGGATTTATTGTTCTATCTTCATACATGCACATAGTACAAATTTGTCAGTTTCTTTCCCACATACTTCTTTTTTCATTCCTTTTCTCCCTTCCTCATTCCCTTTCTCTACTGTTCTAGTCTTCTTTCGCATTTTGATGAGGTCCCTTTACCTTTTCTTTTCTGTCTAGCTGCCAGATAGGAGAGAAAACACGGGACCCTTGACTTTCTGAGTCTGACTTATCTCACTTAGCATTATGTTCCTCAGTTCCATCTGTTTCCTTGGAGATGACATTTCATTCTTTTAGACTGAGTAAAACTTCATTGTGTGTACATACCACATTATGTTTACCCATCCATCCCTTGAAGGATACCTATGTGGGTTTCATAACTTGGCTGTTGTGAACTGTACTGCTATAAATGGGCATGCATGTCTTGCTAGAGTATGTGACTGATTCTTTTTGATAAATATCAAGGAGTTGGATAGCTTGGTCATTTTTTGTTCCCATTTTACCCTTTTGGAGAAATTCCATAGTAATTTTCATAGTGATTTTTTACAATCCTAGCACCAAGTATATGAAAGTATTTTTTCCCTCCACATCATATCCCTATTTATTATTGTTTGTGTTCCTGATGACTGAAATTCTACTTGGAGTGAAATGAAATCTCAGTGCATTTCAATTTGAATTTCCCTAATTGTTAAAAATGCTGTATATTTTTTCACATACTTCTTCAACATTTGTATTTTTTCTTTTGAGAAGTGTGTGTTAATTTATTTGTACACTTATTAGTTTGGTTATTGGTGTTTTTTGGTGTTAAATTTTTTAAGGTTTATACACATTTTTGATGCTAATCTTCTTCAGAAAGAGTAGCTGGCAAAGATTTTTCTCTCCCATTCTGTAGGTTTTCTCTTCACATTCTTTCTTATTACCTTTGTTGTACAGAAATTTTGTAATTTGATGCCATCGCATTTATTAATATTTTTATTTTCTTTATTGCATTTTAGGAGTCTTATTGTAGAAGTCAATGCCTAAACCTCTCAGTTAGATTGTTGCCCTTCTGTTTTGTTTCAGCTATTGCAGTGTTTCTGGTCTAATTTCTAGGTCTTTCACACACTTTGAGTTCACCTATGGACTGGATGAAGGAGAGGAATCTACTTTCATTCATTTACACATGGATATCTAATTTTCTCAGCACCACTTCTTAAAATAAAGCTGTCTTTTCTCTAATGTATGTTTGGCTCCTTTGTCAAGGATCAGATCAGTTTATCCACGTGGGTTTCTCTTGATGATTTGTTTTCCATTCGTCTACATGACAGAGCAATGTAGTTTCTGTTGCCAGAGCACTATAGCAAAATTTGATCTTAGGCATTCTGATGTCTCTAGCATTGTTCTTATTAATCCATATTTCTTAAGCTATTCTAGGTCTTTTATTTTCCTTACTGAATTTTAGGACCTTTTCTACCAGTTCCATGAAGAATGGCATTGTTATCTTGTTGGAATTTCACTGAATCTATAGATTGCTGTGGTAATATGGTCATTTTGATAAAGTGAATTCTGACTATTTAAGATTATGGGAAGTCTTCCCTTCTTCTATGGTCTTCTTTGTTTTCTTTCCTCAATGTTCTGTAATTTTAATCATAGAGATTTTCCTCCTCTTTAGTTAGATTCATTCTTAGGATATTGGGATTTGGGTTTCCTTGTTTGTTTCTAGGTTATTGTGAATGGAATTTTTTTCTGATTTGTTTTTCAATGGATTTATTTTTGTTCAGGTGAATTTTTTTTGGGTCTTCCAAATACAGAATCATATCATTTTCAAACAGTGATAATTGGATTTCTTTCTTTCTATTTATATCACATTAATTTCTCTGTCTTGCCTAATTGCCTTGTCTACAATATCAAATACTTTGTTAAGTAGAATTAGTGACAATGGACATCCTTGTCTTTTTCCTGAATGTAGGGAAAAATATTGTCTATCATTTAACATTTGCTATATGTTGGATTTGAGTTTGTTATATACAGCCCTCATGATATTTAGAGAAGTTCTTTATACCCTTATTTCTTTGGCATTTTTAACATGAATAGGTGCTATATTTTGCCACAGTGTTTTTCTGCACTATTGATATTATCATGTGATTATTATTCCTTAATCAAATTTATGTAATGAGTTATGTCGATTGATTTGTAAATGTTGAACCATTCTTGCATCTCTGGAATGAAACACACTTGGTCATCAAGTACAATTTTGTTATTGTTCTTTTGAGATGTACAATCTTATTGTGGATTCAAACATGATTTGTTAAAATTTTATTAAGAATTTTGGCATTTATGTTCATCAGGGTTACTGAATCCTAGTTTTCATTCAGTGGTGTGTCCTTATCTGTTTGGGGGATTATGGTGGCATGGGTTTTATAAAATGAATTGGGAGTTATGCCCCTCCCTCCACACTTTTTATTTCATGTAATAGTGTGAGAAAGAGCTGCACTAATTCTTCTTTAAATGTCTGGCTGAGTTCAGCAGAGATCCCATCTAGTCTTGGGTTTTTGTTTTCTGGAAGGCTTTATGTTACTGCTTCAATCTCATTGTATACAATTGCTATGATTAAGTTTTTTATATCCTGTTGTTTCAAATTTTGTAGTTCATATCTGGGTATAAATTTATCCCTTTCTTCTGGATTTTCTAATTTATTGGAGTATGATATTTCAGTGTAGTCCTTAATAATCCTCTGGATTTCAGAGATTTCTCTGGCATTGCTTATTTTTCATTTCTAATTTTACTATTTCCTGTCTTCTCTGTTTCGCTTAGTTTGGCTAACGTTTATCAGTCTTGTTACTCTTTTCAAAGTATCAAGTGTTTGTTTCAGAGTTTGTTTATAGTTTTTTAATTTCTTATTAACTTCATATTACATCTTCATTATTTTCCTCTTTATTCAGCATTTGGATTGTGTTTTAATTTTCTAAAGACTGGAGATTCATTATTAGTTTATTTGGGATCTTTCTGATTTTTTAATGTATTAATTCATTATAAACTCTTGTCTTAGAATTGCTTTCCTAGTGTTTCTGAGTTGCTTGTATTTTGCATCCCTATTATATTTTGTGTCTAGGAATTTTACATTAGTCCCATCATTCTCTCAATGATTAATTCATCATTTAAGATTGTATTATTGAATCTCCATGCCCATATGTAATTTCTATGGTTTGTTTCTTGCTAATTTCATTCCATGATAGCATGATAGTTTAGATGGAAGAGATTACATGAATTTAAAAAGAATATTGGCTAAGACTTCCTACTGTGTTTCCTATAATATGAACAATTGGAGATAGCTCCATGAGCAGCTAAGAAAAAGTTGAAATTAGCTGTTGTTTAATGAAATATTTTATGACTCTCTGTTAGTCCATTTAATTCATAATATTTTTAGGTCATAAGGGTCTTTAGTGATTTTATGTGTGAATGACCTATCTCATGGGGAGAGAGGTGTGTTGAAATTACCCAATATTGTTGTATTGTGCCCTGTTTGGATCTTCAAGTTGAGTAGTACCTGCTTTAGGTACACTGATGTTTGAAGTATAAACACTATCCTCACCTTTTCAGTGAATTGTTTTCTACCAGTATGACTTGAATGTTTTTTTTTCTCCATTTTCATGGAATATTTTTCCGCCTTTCACTTTTAGACTGCACATGTCTTTGCCTTTAAGAAGAGTCTCTTGAAACAGTGCATAGTTGGGTCCTATTTTTAAATCCAATCTGTCATTCTATGTTTATTAATGTGAGAGTTTATACTATTTACACTCATCTTTGTTAGTCAGCTTTTCTGTTTGTGGGATCAAAAAACCTGACAAAAATAAGATAGAAGAGTAAATGCTTAGTTTGACTCATGATTTCAGATGGCAATTCATGGTTGGATGGTTCAATTGCTCTGGGCCCAAGATAAGCCAGAACATCTTGGCAGAAGAGCATAGTGGAGGAAACCAGCTCAGGGCATGACAAGCAGAAGGCAAGAGACCTCTGCTCACCAAGGACAAAATATAAATCCCAATGGCACACTCCCAGTGACCTCCTCCCTTCAGTCTTACCTTACCTGCCCACAGTTCCTGCCCAGTTAACCCACATTAGTGATTAATGAACTGATTGTTTTATACCTCTCACTTTTAATCATTCCATCTTTGGAAATTTTTTCATTGTCTCATATATGATCTTTTGGGGAATCCCTCAACTCTAAATTATAACATTCCATGAGTGGTCCCCCAAATCATTATGAATTCTTTTAGTTTCTTTTCATTTTGAACGTCTTACTATTTCTCTTCAATTCTGAAGGCTAGTTTTGCCTGATATGGTTATTCTGATTGGCAATTATATTCTGTCAAGCTTTAGAAGACACAATTTCAATTTCTCTTCTCTTTTTCATTCTCAGCTAAGAAATCAGGAGTAATTCTGCCTAGAATACCTCTCAGTGTGACATAATATTAAGTTTTAGCCTTTTAAAATTCTTCTTTTTTGTATGACAGGTGTTTAAATGTGCTGTGTGCTGGAGAGGTTCTTCTTTGATCTTGTTTGTTTGGGGTTCTGAATGTGTTCTATCCAGAGCCCCTCTCAGTCCATAGATGTGGAAATTTCTCTGAAATATCTCACTGAAAAGGTTATTCATTCCTTTAAATTTAATCTCAGTTCTCTCTTTAATCCCAATGATTCTTAAGATTGGTCTCATAGACTTGTCCCAGATTTCTTTAACTTGTGATCATGATTTCTTATTTCTTTTATTTTTTGCTGTCTGAGTTTTAAAGTTCATACACCTTATCTTGAATCCCTGAAATTCTGTCTTCTATGTGGTCTAATTTATTGGAGAGAGGTTTAACTGAATAATAGATTTCTTTACTTTTTCTTTCAGGATTTCTGTATATTCTTTTTGCAAAATCTCTATCTGTACTTTGAAATGCTCTTTCATTTCTTCCATTTTCTCTCCCCTTTCTTTACTTATATCTTCATTTAGTTCATTGATCATTTTCACCATTAAAGTTCTTAATTTTTTGACACTTCATCTGCATCTAAATGGGTGGATTCAGACATTGGTAGGTTATATGTATTTTGTAGATGTCCATTTGACTTGTTTACTCATGTTATCTTGGGTCCTATTTTGTGGGTCTCTTGAGATGGATTCCTCTTCCTCTTTTAAGTGAGGTACTTTGTACATAGGTACATCTCAAAAATGTGCCTCAGACTTAGCTTTAACACATCCAATTAGCCTGTTAAAATTTTTAATTCAATCATTGCTACCACTTTGAAAGGAGAGAGTAGCCACTCATGCAATGGTAATTCAAGAGCAAATCCTATAACAACCTAATATTCACAGAAGTTATTATTACTGACTACTTCAACTCTATTCACCAAAGACTATGGATTTGCAATAGGCAGGGAAAATTAAGATTTAATAGTACATTAAATTTCATTGAAAAAGGGATAAAAGGTGCAAATAACAAATAAGGAAGCAGAATATATAAGGAAAAAAGGAAGAGTGCTGCAGGAAATGGAGATACAAGTTAAAATGATTTATATATAAAGGATGAAAGACAAGGGAAGGAAATGCACATGAAAGAGAAGAAAAGGTGTATTAAGAGATGATCCAATTAATTGACAAAATACATAAAATTAGAGATATTCTGACAAAATGCAAAATTTGTGCAGACAGTAGGAAACAGTTTTTATCAAGTAGTTGATGCAATATCTGTTCTATTAAAAAATAATTTTTCTTTCTCAGATTTTTGAAATAGAGACCTTTCCCTCCAATGTTTTTATTCCAAAATATTCTGAGATGAAGATCATCTTGCCAATTCTATTTTAACACCCCCTCTGTGTCCAGACTGAGTCACAGCTTGGGCCCTCACCAACGCAGTGAATAGTGCATCATAAGTGGCTATTGGTATTGTGTATTAGAAAGCCAGTGTACCAATACCCAGTATTATATGCAAGTGATGAAAGGGTGAAAAAATACTGCAGTTTGAAAGAAAAGGGTAAACTTCAGGAATTTCTAGTTTGACACTTAAGAAGTTCAAACAGATTTTTTTAGACTTCCTGGTTTTCCTACTTAAACTCTCCCCACTGTGGCAGGCTGGGAATTTCTAATTCTAGCTTAACTTGCTGTTGCTGAGCTATGTGTAAAGTATGTGTGTGTACATACACACACACATGTACACAGGTATGAACACACTACCTTGAGTCCTGTACATACATAAACATTGTAGTATGGTTCATACATGAACATAGCATAATTTGGTAGACTTTGTGCACCAGGAATTCACGATGTCCTGTCCTTTTGTCTCTCTCTGGATCCTCTTACTCTATCATTTTCCCCTTCTACTTCTTTTATCTCTCGATACTCTACATATAAGCAAACATTGATCTTCTGTCTTTATGAGTAAGGATATTTTGTGGCATGATGTCCTCCCTATTCATCCATTAACTAACAAGTGACACAATTTCATTCTTCTTTATGGTAGAATGAAACTTTATTGTGTATATTTATCAATATTCATTTTCAATTTGTCTATTGAAGACATCTAAGTTGATTCCATAACTTGGTAATCGTGAATTGTACTGCTATAAATGTGGGTATGCTTATATCACTACAGCACACTTATTTTAGTTCTTTTGGGTAAACACCTAAGAGTGGAAGAGCTTGGTTATGTGCTGGTTCCATACCTGGATTTTTCAGATCTCTATATTGCTTTCCATAGTGGTTGTACCAATTTTCAGTCCCACCAAGAATGTATGAGTGTAGTTTTTCACTGATATCTTCCAAAGCAATTATTGTTCTTTGTATTCTTGATGGTTGTCTTTCTAACTGGAGTGTAATAATATTTCAATATAACTTTGATTTGCATTTCTCCATCACCAGGGATGCTGAGCATTTATATTATTATATTTGTGGGCCATTTAAATTTCTCCTTTTGAGAAATGTCTGTTTAGTTTATTTGCCCAATTCTTGATTGTGTTATCTGTCTGTTTGGTGTTAAGGATACTTTTAGTTCTTTATACATTTTGGATATTAATCCCCTGTCATAAGAGCACTTGGAATAGATAGTCTCCAGATTTCTAGGCTTTTCATGCTTTTTTGTTTGTTTGTTTCTTTGTTTGTTTTTGCTGTGAAGAATCTTTTGAATTTGAAGCCATCCCATTCATTGATTCTTGGTTTTGTTACTTGAGCTTTAGATATCTTGTTCAGGAAGTTGGTAACTGTACAAATATATTAGAATCCTGACCTGATGTTTTATTCTAGCTTTTGTAGAGTTTCTGATCTACTGCCTCTCTCATTAATTCACTTTAAGTTTACTTTTGTCGAAGGTAAGTGACAGTAATTGAGTTTTAATCTTCTACATGTCAATATTCAGTTTTCTAGCATCCTTGGTTAAAAATACTATCTTTTCTCCAACATGTTTTTGGCAGTTCTGTCAAGTACCAGATGACTTTATCTATGTGGATTTGTCTCTATATTGTTGGATTTGATCCCTTTTTTTGCCATACTATGATATTTTTGTTACTAATACTCTGCAGTGTAATTTGTAGTATGTATTGTGTTGCTTCCAGAATTATTCTTATTGCTCATTATTTCCTTGGATGTTCAGAGTCTTGCTAACTTTAGGACTGATGTTCCTAGTTCTGTGAAGAATACCATTTGTTTCTTGATCAAGATTGCATTAAACCTAAATCTCATTTTTATATAATATCACCAGTTAAATAATGTAAATTCTGCCTGTCCAAAAATATGGATAGTTTTCCATCTTCTATGGTTCTCTTCAATTACTTTCTTTAGCATTCTATGATTTTCAGTGTAGAGATCTGCACTTCTTTGGTTAGATTTATTCCTAAACCAATTTGAGTTTTTGAGGTCCTTTTGAATGGAATGTTTTTCCTGAATTCTTTCTCAGAAGATTTATTATTAGAGTACAAGAAAACCATTGATTTTTGCATGTTGATCTTGTGTTCTGCTATGTTCATGATTTTTTAAAATCAGTTCTATACATCTTGTCATTATTTTTTGGTGTTGTTGTTGTTTTATTTTGTGTAATTTTTGCATGGGACATACTTCTAAGTATTAGATCATGGCATCTGAGATTGTTTCCTGCTCAGTTGTGACTGTGTTAAATAATGATGTCTGCTTTCCTTAAACTTGGGGAGAGAGATTCATTTGTCTCTTGGAGGGGAGCTTCCCCTTACCCACTGAGCCACCACTCACTAATGCTGCACCTGTCTGTTGCTTTTATTCGTTCTCTTTTGCTGGATAACATAACATTTTTTATATTCACCTGTCTGCTAGCTCTATGAAAATTTCCCACAGTCTTCTTGCCTGAGATTTTCTGTGTAGAACTGATGTTTTCATTGATAACTAAGGGAACTACTACAATATTGTGGGTTCCTCTGCTCTTCTATTTTACTTATTTTCAGTAGTTTGATCTTCACTATACTGAATGTTTTACTCCATGCCATGGAATATGCTCCTATTTAGGTCTTCTTGGAAATTTTGAATGACAATCTCAAAAACTAGGTAAAGTCAATGTTACCTTGTCCAGAAAATATGCCTATTAAGATAGCTGACTCTCTAAATGTTGATTATATATTATTGAACATCCTATAGCCCACCTGGATATTATATAAGCTGCAGAAAGTGAATCATGCCTATGGCATAGTTATAAAATTTCATATTTTATACCTAATTCAAGTTTTAGAGTTATTCTAGGTTTTCAACATTCTGTTAGTTGATATTTTTTTATTAAAACAATTTTTTTATTTTTACAGACAATATTTAAAATTCATCTTTGTTGATGTCATGTCTGTGTCAATTCATACATTCAATCCTAAATCAAAATTAGTTTTTCTTATCAAGTACTACTATATCTCATTTTGCAATGTATGAGAGCTCTATTGAGCCTGCCCCTTATCCTCAGAATGTGCATCATCCCTATGCACTCCTTAATTCTAAATGAATGGTTAATACCTAAACTCTGTATCCAATTTGTTCTGTCTTGTTCAATTTGTATCTTAAGAACAGGGTAAATTTCAGTAATTCACTCCTGTAAGTTTTTCCTAAGCCAAGATAGCTGTCACCTCACATCTGGAGTACATTCTGTCTTTGTAATCCGTTCCCTTTTTGGTTGTTTATACTGTGCTGCCACATTAGCTTTTGCACATTTTCCAATTCTTAATGAATGTATGGGAACTCCTGAGCCCAAGTGAATTATCAGAAGAAATGTGCATATTCTTGATTTGTTATTTTATCTTCCATGATATAGCCCTAATTTACCAATTTACCTCTTGCTATCAGTCATGATCATTTTTATGTACAAGTTAGAGAATACTCTTTGTCAGTGCTTAAGATAGTGGATTTATTGATCTTACATATAAGGAAGTTTTGTGTTGGGCCACACTAGGGTTAGTACAATAGTCCAGAGACATTGGAGACTCAAGTGTCTTCCATTTTCCTTCACCATATGTTACAGCTGCAATTAAACTGTCCTGCTCAAAACTCATAATTAAAGTTGGTTCACAATGTAACAGTGTTGACAGGTGCTGGGACAAAAGAAACATCTATTCTTTATAAATCACCCATTTACTGGTAGTCTGTTGTAGCAACAGAAAATGAACTAAAACATTGAACTTAATATACTAGTTTTTATCTTCATGCTTAAATCTTGCAATCTCAAAAATATTCTTGTCATAATAATTTATGTGTATTATGTATATTACATATTTACCTAGAAAGAAGGAAAGAGAATGGCACCAACAGTCTTCTGTTTGTGTTTTATTAATTAGAAATACTTTGCATGTCATTCCTATTTGCATAAAGGATGGGGAACAAATCTTTCGGCAACAAGGGGTAAGAGGGTAAGAAATGAAAATTTGATCAATTAATTTCTAGTTTAGCATCCCATGCAGACTCATATTATAAAATTGTACTCTTTTGTTTCTATTTTCTATTCTTTATAACCACCTGCTTTCTTTTAAAATTACTATAATTAAATGCTTAATTAATTATGAAATAAGTGCATTGAATTATTCCTAGGAAAAGGACAATCCACAGACTGAATTTACCCCTGAAGCCTTAGTAAACCTTGTGAATGATCTATTTGGAGCTGGGACAGATACAACAAGCACCACTCTGATATATGGTCTCCTTCACCTGTTGAAGAACCCAGAGGTCACAGGTATGACTGCAGATGGTCAGCAGGGCTCATTTCACAACAGAAATATGGGAAGACACTGCTAGTGCCCTCATTTATTTCTCTGAAAGAAGTGTCCATATTGATATTTCTGTGCTGCCAGTTATATTTGTCCAAATTTAGTGAAGGAATATAAAAAAGAAAACATGGCACAGTAGGGGACAGTGACAGAGAAGCGAAGGACAGCATGGGCAGTAGCAAAGCAGTGGAGCTCTGTTCATGTCTGGATTCCACTGGGAAGTGATCTGCAGCATGCAATAGCCAGCATGGGTTGGCCTAAGACTGCATATTGGTCTTTCCAAGGAAAATCCACTTGGAATATTAGGTGTGTTCTTGTAAGATTTCTGTGGAAATCTTTTCTAATTCTGAAAATATGCTCTAGTGCTAGACAGGGAGAATAAAAATTCTTTATGTGCATGTAAATAGAAATTTTAGAAATATAATGAGGTTGCAGTTGTATTATTAGTGTCTGAAAAGTCTTGTAAAAGGTTAGAAAAATAACCTTTTTTTAAGTGTTGCTACTTAGAAGATATGCGTATAGGAATTTTATTATTTCAGAAGTTTATTTTTATTAATTTTATTTTTCACCACCAACTCTATTTATAAATGGACCTTCAAAGAGTGCCAGTAATGCATAGCAGAATAGAAGCAAAACACCATCTTTTCCTGTTTCAGAACTACATCAAAACTATTATATGGGAATTACAAGTGAGAATTAGTCCTATTAAGGTGGAAGAAGAGGAGTAAAGGACACAGCATACAAAATTCAAAAATTTCTGAAACACAGAGGCAAAAAGAAGGAGCAGAACTCTGCAGAGAGGATCAAGCTGTAGCCGATATGTCAGATGAAGTTTTATTTGTGTGGAAAAGCCAGTTTAAGTACGACCAATTATCCATGAAGTTCAAGATTGGAAGCACCACATGTCAATCAAGTTAGGGGAAAATTGAGGCATTATATAGGAGCCCCTCTATGCTCAGGAAGAGGACAATCCACAGACTGAATTTACCCCTGAAGCCTTAGTAAACCATGTGAATGACCTGTTACAACTCCTTTGAGCAATTAAGTGTTTTCCTCTCATAGGAAGAGAGGTTTAAACTCTAGAGGAACTGAAGCTAAGAGGTTGTGCAATCAATTTTAGAACATCAAAGTAAAAAAAAAAAAAAAGTAAAGTTAAAAGTCACAAACTTTCAGAAATAGATTCTGCCTTGTATAAGAAATTATGAATCAGAAGGACATCAGAGTTCTAAAGAGCAACTGTTGTTTTGTGGTAATGAAAACTGTAAGAGCCAGTTGTGGTGGCACAGGCTTATAATCCCAGCTATTGGGAGGTTGAAGCAGGAAGTTTAGGCAAATTCAAGGCTAGCCAGGACAAACTGTCTGAAAATACAACAAAAGGACTGTGGTGGTGGCTCAGAGGTAGAGGACCTCTGGGTCAATCCCCAGGAAAAACAAAAGAAAACAAAATAAATAAACAAACCCCCCACCCAAACCAACCAGCCAACCAACCAACAAACCCAAAAGAATCCCCCCAAAAAAGTCATAAAAATGAAAGGGAACATGATTTTAAATCTATGTTTGCTACAAAATTTATTTCCCTATTTCCTTTCACAAGAAGATATTAGAGCATATGCTCCATCCAAATATTTAAAATCAAGGCAGAAGCAGTCACAGATTCCACGAATGAGGGAACCTTAGGTATAAAGATGGGAGTTGAAGGGAGTCTTCTGGACAACAGGCCTAGGAAACAACCAATTGTTCATATTAAGTAGACAAAGCACATGTGATAGAAGATCAGGAAAAAGAGTCTGAAGTTTAAACATTAAGAATATTATTACTATGATTTGGAAAGAGTAACATGACAATTTGGATACAACATAAAATAAGAATCTAGAAATTTAGGAGTTGGTATAAGGTGTTGAAAAATAAGTGAAACATATGCAATTAACAAACATACACAGTTACCTTACCAGTGAACACTGTTTTGGAGGTTATAATTGTGTAAATAAAATATATTAATATAATGAAAAATTGTGATCAAAATAAATAGGAGTACAGAGGGAAAGTATGCGAGGGGTGTGGGCATGCATATTTATTCATGATATGTATTTTGCAAGGAGTAGAGATGGATCTTAACCTTTCTTTCCAGTATGTCATTAGAAATTTTCGAAAATTGGAAAAATCAAGAATCCAAGATAGAATATAATTTAGAAATATAAACATTTTAGAAGATACTACTTGAATGATTATAGAAGTCTACTTTTGAAGAATGAGAGATTGAAAAGGGTTCCACTGAAAACCACACACAGACTTATATACATAAACAAAAGCACACACATGTATACATACAAATAGATTCATGAGTAGAATTTAATTTTATGATTGTTTTTTATTTTGGCATAAAATTAATGTTTATACCTGTTTTGCTTTCAGCAATGATAATAATTAATTACTTATGAGATAAGCTCATATTTTGAAACATTTTATCATTTATATTTATATTTGATATAAGCTAGAATGTTAAGCTTATATAAATTTGTAGATATGTTTTAATACCTCATGTGTAGGAGTGTCATAAATGTATATGAATCATACATTTATGTATATTCATGTATGTATTTTTGTATGTGTATCAGTATTTGTTGATGGATCTTGATAAATAGATATAAATAGATGCATATAGTATCAGAGTGATCTTTTTAATTCCCAGAAGTACTTGTTGCATATAAGTCATATTTCTAATACCATTTGGATACACCCATGTTGCTTTACATTAACTTGAATTATTTTAAGAAATATACTATTTGTCTCTTTTCCATTAGTTCTTATTTTTATCTTATCAGAAAAAGTCCAGGAAGAGATTCATAGTGTGATTGGCAGACACCGCAGCCCCTGCATGCAGGACAAGAGCAGTATGCCTTATACAGAAGCTGTTGTGCATGAGATTCAGAGATACATTGACCTTGTACCAACCGGTCTGCCCCATGCAGTGAACTGTGACACTAAATTCAGAAACTACTTCATACCTAAGGTAAGATTGTTCTTCTCACATTGAAGTCCACAAATTAGCATTATGGTCCCAATCCTCTGCCAACTCAAGGGAGAGAAGTACAAAGCTCATCCAATGAAGCACCTTGATGGTCTCAGTGCTGGACAGACTAGGTCATGAATTTCCATAACTGTTCCTGATATCCAGCAGTGTGAATTTTGCATGTTTGTTCTGCTTCTTCAAGATTGTTTTTTTCTACACTCAACTCTTTCTATTTCCAAGGTGAGTTTTGGAATCATTTTGTTAATTTCCAAAACCACTCTCCTGGGATATTTTTCAGCATAATATTAAATCTATAGATCAGCTTGGAAAGAATTGACATCTTAACATGTTGAATATTTCAGTTAATCAATATTGTATATGTTTTCATTTTTTTTGTTTTCTTTATTTTTTCCAACAATGTTTTGTTTTCCATGGAATGATTTCACGCATTTTGAAGATCTTAAAAATTTTTTATTTTGTATTATTATATATTTTTTGTGGTGCTAGGAATTGAACCCAGGGCCTCCTGCATGCATGGCAAGCACTCCACCAACTGAGCTATATCCACAGCCCCAATCGATTTTAATTAGTTAATTAATGTTTGAAAGCTAATATAAATTTTACTGCTTGAATAATATCTTTTCCAATGTGATGTTCCAGGTATTTGGGCATATTGCTAGTTTTATTTTAATGACTTTATATCTATAATTCTTAGTAACTCTTCAAATCATTGCTAATAATTTGTGTTTAGATCCATTTGGAACTTCTTATGTACCTTACCCTGCTATCTTGTTAGTATTTGTTTTATTTATTATTTTCCATTCCTAGTGACCTTAATTTCTGTTTCTTACATTATTGCACTGGCTGGGATTGCCAGAAGAGTGTTGAACAGAAGTGGTGTGTTAAGCAAGCTTTTAATTGTGTTTTAATCCTAGAGGGAGGTGAAGGTTTAGCATCATACTATTGAGTGTGATGTTTTATGTACATTTTTGCAGATATTCTTGACCAGATTAGAGAAGTTTTCCTTTTCATATTTGTGTTTGATATTTTCTTATACTATATCATTTTTTAAGAGTAACATAGTGTTTTATCAAATAGATTCTCTGCATCCATTGATCACGTGTTAATGGTCATGTATTCTGTTCTCTTCTCCACTAAATATGCATATTGTAAATAAAGACACACAGCAGTAATTGTTCTTCTATATTTTGATATAGACTTTTCTTCTTCCCATATTTGTATCAGTGCATTATTGTTGTGATGGGAGTTGTTGTCACATATATATGCATGCACACAATATAAGAATATAATTCGGCCAATATCACTCCCCAGGGTTTTTATAATATTTTGACAGATTCTACAGATTCTTCATCAACTTTTCCTCTTGATTTTTCTTTGTCATATTTCTGTCAAATAATGCTGACCTCATAAAATAAGGGAGACTGTATTTCCTTCCTTGAGACTACTTTTATTATCTTTCTGTCCTCCCACTTTCTTTTTTTTCAGTCTCTTAGTTGTATCTTTGGAATGCCTAATAATATTTGCTTAAGTACAGTTATGTAAGCAATGTTGCAATTTCAGATGATGCTCACCTTTTTCCAGAAAGAGTTCTTTCCTTCCCTACTAGATAGTCAGAGTGCTATAACACCTCCTGCCCTGACTCGGAGTTGTTGACTAACAGGGATGAAAAATGACTACAGTTATGAGCCAATCTCTCATGTTCCCCTAGCCGTGTAATCTTGGAAACAATTTTGATCACAGCAACTTTCCAATGAGTCTAACATAAAGTTTCTTTATTTATTAGATGTTCTGGTCAGTATGCTCCTAGCTACTGTAATTCCCTTAAAGTCAGAACATATTTCTAAAGAAATTTATGAAAGATAGAAATGAAAGTGGCGTTTTCATGGTGAAGAAAGAATTATGACTTTACTAAGTTTAGAAATATTGTTTTCTTCTTCTGGAGAAGAGGGAATGGAGAACTTTCCTGAGAGGTGATGGGGCTTGACCTGATGATGCAAGATTTCATACAAGGGTTAGATAGTTGTACATTCAATTTGTTTTCAGCAAAGAATACAAGCAGGAGCTCTTGTTATGCCTAATCTCTGCTGAGTGTAGAGAGCCCAGAGACCAAGGAAATGAGCTTTTCCTGTCTGCATGGTAAAATGAAGGAAATTGCACCTGCATAGCTTATTCTAATGACCCTCTTTTTAATTATAAAAATAAGGTCTGCTATCACTCAGTGAGATGGACAGATATCTCATTCTAGACAAAGGTTTCAAAAACATGCAGTCAAGAAATGCTAGCCTCTTCAACAAATAGTGCTGGAAAAACTGGAAATCCATATGCAGCAAAACGAACCTAAATCCCTCTCACCCTGCACAAAACTCAACTCAAAATGGATCAAGGACCTGGGAAGTAGACCAGAAACTCTACACTTAATAGAAGAAAAAGCAGGTCCAAATCTTCATCATGTCAGCAGAGGACCAGAATTCCTTAACTGACTCCCAAAGCATAAGATATAAAAGCAGTAATCAATAATTGGAATACAATCAAACTACAAAGCTTTTTCTCAGTAAAGGAAACAATCAACAATGTGAAGAGAGAGCCTTCAGAATGGGAGAATAATCTTGCCACACATACTTCAGATAGACCCCTAACCTCCAGAATCTATAAAGCACTCAAAAAAATTTACACCAAGAATACAAAAAACCCAGTCAATCAATGGGCTAGGTAATTAGAAGATACTTCACAGAAGATCTACAAGCAATTGACAGATATATGAAAAAATGTTCAACATCTCTAGTAGTAAGAGAAATGTAAATCAAAAGTACCCCAAGATTTCACGTTACCCCAATTAGAATGTCTATTATCAAGAACAAGCAAAAATTAATATTGGCAAGAATGTGGGGAAAAGGTACACTCATACATTGCTGTTGGGGTGGCAAATTGGTGCAGCCACTCTAGAAGTAGTATTGAGATCCTTAGAAAATTTGGAATGGAACCACCACTTGACCCAGCTATCCCACATTTTGACCTATACCCAAAGGACCTAAAATCAGTGTAGTGCAGTGACACAGCTACATCAAAGTTTACAGAAGCTTAATTTACAATAGCTAGGTTGTGGATCCAACTTAGATCCCCTTCAGTACATGGATGGATAACGAAACTGTGGTATATATACACAATGAAATATTATTCAACCAAAAAGGAGAATAAAATTATGGCATGTTCAGGTACATGAAAAGAGTTGGAGAATATCTGCTAAGTGAAATAAGGCAATCCCAAATACTGAAAGGCTGAATGATTTCTCTGATAAATAAATGATGACACATTATGTGGGGTGGGAAGGAGGAAAGAATGGAAGAAGGATGGAAAGTATAGAGGAAAATGAGGGTGGAGAGGGTGTGGGGGAGGAAACTAATAGAGTGAGACAAACATTATTACCCTATGATTACACAAATGGTATGACTCTACTTTGTGTCCAAAAAGAGAAATGACCGTTGATCCCATTAGAGTACAATGAATTAAAATTTTAAAAATATAAAAATAAAAACAAGACGTATCATATAAAGTATTAATATTGTATTTTTTTACCAATTCACACGATTTTATCAAAAGAATATTTGAATCTAAATATTAGTATTAAATGTGATTTAAAGATTCTAATCCATCTTTTTTTTTCTTTCTTTCTTTTTCTTTTTGGTATTTGGGTTGAACCCAGTGGTGCTTTACAAGTGAACGGAACCAGGCCCTTTTAATTTTTCATTTTAAGACAGGGCCTTACCAAGTTGGTTAGGTTCTCACCAAGTTTCTGAGCCAGGCCTGGAACTAGGAATCATCATGACTCAGCCTTCCCAGTCACTGAAAGTATAGGCGTGCCTCACTGTGCTTGACTTCCTATTGCTTCATAGTTCATAAGCCTAGAACACATAAAATAGGGCGGTCATTTAATTTTTAAAAAATGCTATATATGAACAGGTGAGAGAGTGGATTTGGATGGGTTCTGATTTTAATTATTGGTCTGAACCCTTTCCACAAAACATTATGAATGATAAAATTGTTCTATATCTCTACTGCCCAATGTTAGTTTACTTTAAATTTGTTTGATTTTTTATTTAACTTAATTATTCACTAATTAAATTTAAATGTGTGGCTTGAGGTCTTTGTGTAGGACAGGCTTTTCCCAAGTAGGATTATCTCAGTCTTTTCCTAAGAAGGATTCAGTATCTTTCATCTTTTTTGGATGAACGGTGACAAAATATTGCTAGATAGAGGCAATACATCCTAGTGTTCTATAGCACAGTAGGACAACATTACTGTACAGCCTTTGATTATGTATCTTATAAGTAATGAGGACAGCAGTTCAAATATGACCAAAGAAAAGGTAACATGATGAGAATGCTACTTATGGTGATTTGATCTTTACATTCATGCAATACATCTTCACACCATAAATAAGTACATAATTGAAAAAGAAATCCTCCATACCTAAAAACCTAGAACACACAAAAATGTATTCTGGTGCTGTCTCATTAACTGACCAAAATTAATAGAATTGCAGTGAATCATTGACATTCTTTATTTTATTCTATTGTCTATAAAATATGTATTTATTTTGCTAAAATATTCTTTTATTTAATTCTATGATATTATTCTACATTATACCATTGAAAGTATCATGAATATCCACATTGCATATATCATGTTGCCTTTCTAAAACGTTAAACAGTGTGACAATGGAGCAATTGCACCTCTAAGACAGAGGTTCATACTTGAGGGCTGAATCAGACACATAGCAGGCAATAAAACTGCCCCCTTCAGACACACACACACACACACACACACACAATTTTGAAATGGTTGATGAAACATGTTGAGAAGGATGGCTTCCTCTGAGATGTGGAAGGGTCAATGATGATTACTGCAGTAAGAGCATGTCTCTTTTGTGTTGGGGAGTTCTGATTTCTCAACGAGGAAAATGCAGAATCAGGATCACAGTTGCATATACAGGGCAGCAGGTGAAAGCAGTGTCACTTGTGTGAAACAGTATTTCTCCTTTGTCTTCTAAACAAATCAGGTACTGCCTTCTGTCAACTGTATCCAGAAAATGGATATCAGGCAGCTACTTAGAAATGCAAGTCACCTTGAGGATTGCAAGTTCAATACCAGCCTCAATAGTTTAGTGATGCCCTAGCAACTTAGCAAAACTCTATCTCAAATAAAAAAAAATAAAAAGAGATGTGGCTTGGAATGTGGCTCAGTTGTTGCAGCTTCAGTTCAATACTTGCTCAAAAAAAAAAAAATATATATATATATATATATTCTATGATGTAGAAATTCTAATTTCTGGTGTACATTCCAAGTGCAAACCGGAATGTCCAATGTGTGCTCATTACATGTGTAACATAAGGCAGTACCTGAATTTTATTGTTAATACAAAATAACATTGCAACAGAATACGTTTAATTTGGGTGGAAAAAAAGAGCAACACAAGAAGTTACATAAAGCCATTGAACACAGGTTTATTTGTCTTACATCCATAGAACATTTATGAAGGAACATATCACTGATAGGTGGCAACAGTGGTTTCTGAAGTATCCAAATGGGTTCTGTGGTAAAACAAGAGGAAAACTTAATTTTCACCATATATTCATTTTGATAAAATTTCTTATTCTATATTTTTATTTATTTGTTCTTTTAAATTATACATGACATTAGAATGTATTTTTGGTGCTCTTCAACAGAAGAATGGATAAAGAAAATGTGGGATATAAATGCAATGGTATATTACTCAACCATGTTCTATTTTTGATGGAGTTCTAAGTAATGTAATACAAAATAAATTCCCTACTTTCTTTTTCTTCAGTGGTTGTGATCAAACTCAGGGTCTTGTGCATGCTATGCAAGTATTCTACAACTAAGTTACATCCCCAAACTACAAATGAATCTCTTATGTATACAGCTCAATGAGTTGGGACAAATATATGCACTGCTGTAGCCACAGAAAAATTAAAATATAAAGTATTGCTGGGCATGATAGGCCATGCTACTCAGGAGGCTGAAGCAAGAGGATGGCTTGTGCCCACAAGATTGAAAGCAGCCTAAGAATCACAGAGAGATACTTTTCTATGAATATAGTATTTCCATCACCTCATAAAGTTTCTTCATCCTCCTTTTCCAGTCAACCACCACGAGGACATAACATTTTCATCCAAATTTCTCTACTGATTTCTGTACCTATGGTTCTGATTTATCAAGAGAGTCATACAATAGAATATGACATAGAACACCACATAATCAAATCATTTATCTCTGGCTGTTTTACCTTCATTTTTTTTTTCTCCAATACTCTTCTTATTGATACAAATTTTTAAAATTTTTATTGGCATTCAATAATTGTACAGAAAAATGTTTCATTGTGCTCAATTGATACTGGCACATAAAGTAATTTGATCAGTTTCATTCCCCAGTATCTTCCCATGCCCTCCCCTCCCCTCCCCTCTTCCTCCTCCTAATCCCCTCCCTATACCTTACTGGTATCCCTTATATTTTCATAATTCTCTTTTTTATTATACAAGAATACATTTTAGATTCATTTTCATTCACATGTATTAGTAGTTCATTCCCTTTATTACTAAACAGCATTCCATTTCAATGAATACCTTAAATATTTTATTCACTCATAAGGCTTTGGATAATTTTGGTTGTTTCTGGTTTTTGACTTTTTAAATATAAGCAATATGAACATTTGTGTAACAATGTGAGGTTGATTATATTTTAATTTCTATTAAGTAATTACCTAAGATGAATATTATTCCATAATTTTATGACTTTATGATAAACTAACAGAATCAATATTTTCTTTTATAATTTTCCATTTATTTGCTATGTACAGAATATTTTCCAGCTCAAATTGCACAATTTGCCCTTACACGTTTTCAAGAATTCTAATAGTTTTAGCTCCTACAATTAAATTGGTGATTGATTTCATGTTAAATATTTATGTCTTGGAGTAAATGATCATGTAATTGTTTCCTTTCTTTCCCTTTCTTTTTTTGAGACTAGATTTCTCTATGTTTCACAGGTTGGCTCCAAATTCCTGGCTCAAGCAATCTTTAGGCCTTAACCTCCTTAGCATCTAGGGCTATAAGTACAGGCCACCATGTCCAGCCTATTTGTTTCTGTATGAAAAGTGCTCAATTGATACAATTTTTGATATTATATCGATCTTTACATTCTCAAGAAACATTTGTATCTTCAGGGTCCAAGCATAATTGAATACACCCCTGCATTTATTCTAAGTACTTCAAGTAGAATAATAAACTGATACAAGCATATCCATGTTAACAGCAGCAATATTCACATCAGTCAATACATGAGCCAGCTTGGATATCCATCAACAGATGAAAGAATAAAGAAACATGGTACATATACACAATGGAGTTTTATTCAACTATAAAATTGAAATTACATCATTTTCAGGAAAAGAGATGGAAGTTTAGTGCGTTATGTTCAGCAAAATAAGTCAGACTCAGAAAGTCAAGGGACACATGCTTACTGTTGCATGTAGAAAAAGAGGGAAAAAGGAAAAAAATTCTGTGGGTGTATCATTAACTTTTAATAAAGATCAATGAAGAAGACAAAAGGGACCAGGGGGAGTTTGGTGTGTGACAGGAGGGGAAGAACAAGGTATTGACACTGACTAAGTTACAGTGTTATATTATGTGCAAATGTGAATTTAAAACGAAAAAATCCCAGTAATATGTATAATTGTAGTGAACCAATAAAATATGGAAAAAATAAACATTTTTGCATACTGATTTTAAACAAATATGAAACATTTGAAGTACTTTGGCCTTTATTTATGATTGTCAACAAATTTTTGAAAATATTCTTTTCAAAATTTATCGTCCATATTGCATTTGGAAAGATCACCCAGAGTTCTCAGAAAACTCAAATTTTGTGATAATGTCAAATACATTCAGTTGGCCTCTGCTGTACTATTTATTATCTTAGAAAGGTCTTATAAAACTATCCTGGATATTTAAAAAGCCACAGACCCATTTTAAAGCAGAATCCTATACAAGATGTGTGAAAACTGAAGTTATAAAATAGAGTATTCATTAACAGCAGACATCAGCATCCAAACATGATGATGAAGAGAAAAGGAAGTTTGGTGCTCAAGTACTCAAGTACTCCCTATGTCAAATGCTACTGGGCATACTTTAACAATGTCCTAGTCACTGGCATTAAACTTGCATTTTATTACTTGTTTGGTTAACTGCTCTTCTTTGGAAAAGGGCTTCTTATCTATAGATCATAATGTTTGGGCTAAGCTCTAAGTCTTCTTTGGTTTATCTGTGTGTGTTCATTGCAGGGAACAAGCATAATAATATCACTGACTTCTGTGCTACATGACAGCAAAGAATTCCCCAACCCAGAGAAATTTGACCCTGGCCATTTCCTGGATAAGAATGGCAAATTCAAGAAGAGTGACTACTTCATGCCTTTCTCAACAGGTAATAAAAATTTATTTCCACTGGGAGTTCAGTGGATCAGACACCGTCATGGGATCAGTTAAACCTGCATAATGCTCATTTTGGATCTGATAGAAATGTTCTTTGCACATGATCAAGAGCAACACTCCCAGTGCTCATACAGTGTCCAAGATCAAGCTACAACATCATTTCTGGGTTCTCCTAATGGGACTTTGGGTTAATTGACCTACTTCTTCCAAAGTATCAAAACTACAGAGAGGGTCTATTGAGTCATGCCTCAAAATACAATACTGTGTCTCAGACACTTCTCAGAAGATGAAATTCATCTCAACTCTCCTCATCTTCCCTGTGAAAAGTATCTAAATACACAACTTTGGTGAGTACCTTCCATGGGGTGGCTCTCATTCCTCTGATGTGCTCTGGGTATGGTAAGTACCCCAGCACACAATAGGGCAGCAAATGTGTCCCACACTTCAGTTAACCAAGCAGATTGATAAAGAGATTGTTGTAATCCAATATGACAAGTCTTGTGGGAGAAAGAATAAAAGATTGGCTGTTCATGATGGCAGAGGGAGAAAATGCCTCCTGCTTGTTCTCTCATACCACATAGTGAGGCATCAAATGAATTGAGTGGCATTCAAGTAGAAGAAAGGACACTAGAGCTCCCTTATAAGAGGCAAAGAAAATGAGCTAAAGCGAGACAGGGCATTTTTACAGAGGCAATTGACCATAGGAGTAGGATATTTGCTTCTGGTTAAGGATGCCAGAGCCTTCTGACTGGTGAATGAAGGTCAGCAAACCTTGTGAGTGAGGCACATTATGGTTTTAGGACACCAGAGCACCCTGATTTCCCTACATCTACTTCATTTTTGGAACAGAGGGATCTTCACCCCTGATGTGCTGAATCTCTGACATATCATGGCCCAAATGTTTCTTTGATACTTCAGTCTTGCTTATAGGTTTTGCACTACAGATACTCATATGACAAAGATTAGCCATTCCTTAATGAAAATCCTATTTCAGAAGGTTAGAAAAATAGTGAGTAATGATTTATATAATACAAACTTCACTGCTGAGTAAAACCAAAGAGGATAAGACTCTAGAGCCTGGTGGAATCACAAACAGTGTTAAAGAAAATAACATTTGATCTAGGATCTGAGAGAAGTATGAAGTGCATCCTGGGCAAAAGGAACAGAGTGAGATAAAGCTTGAAACTACATTCTATGTTTAAGGCTGATGAGGCTCATTGGATCAGAAGAATGGGAGGAGAGATCATGGAAATCAGACTGAGAACAGGGAACACAAGTAATCAGTGTGTGTTTCTGGGAAAAAAATTGGTGGAAACATGAAATGTCAAAAAAATAATTTTAATGTGGTATGGTTAATGTTTTTCATGGAAGAAAGCTGATGCTTATTAAGTATTGATGGAATGAGCAGTGCTGATATATTATTAGGTGGATAACAGGCATGTTCATCCTTCTCTCTAATCATCTGTCATTTATATTTATTCATTTAAAAAATTTTTAGTTGTAAATGGACACAATAACTTTAATTTTTTATTGATTTAAATTATTTTATTTTTATGTTGTGCTGAGGATCCAACCCAGTATCTCACATGAACTAGGCAACTCTACTACTGATCTATGACACCAACCCTATATTTATTCTTGGTCCATCTATCCATCCATTCATCCGTCCATCCATCCATCCAATAATTTATGAATAGTCAATACATTTTTCTAGGACCAGACAGAATTATAGTGTTGAAGGAGAATTTACCCTCTCTCACTTTTTTTTTTTTTTTTTTTTTTTTAAGGAAAACGGGTTTGTTCAGGAGAAGGCCTGGCCCGCATGGAACTGTTCTTATTCCTGACCACCATCTTACAGAACTTTCACCTGAAATCTGTGGTGGACCCAAAGGATCTTGATATCACGCCAGTTGCCAGGGGGCTTATCTCTATGCCACCTGCATACCAGATCTGCTTCATTCCTGTCTGAAGAAGAGCAGTGTACTTTGGCTGCTGCTGTGCTGTCCTCTGGAATCTCCTCTTTGGAGCATGCTCCACCTCCTTCCCTGTCAGGCGTTTCTCCTCTGACCTGCTTCTCCCCACCTCATTCCTTTGAATTCCAGTGAACATCCAGCCCCACTGGAGAGAGTGTCCTCAGTTTTCACAAAGGTGTGCTCCTGTTCCCTTACTCCAACACTTGCATTACCCACTCTGCATTTTAACACAAAAGTGGCTTTTCAGTATGCCATCACTTTAAACCAAGGAGAATCTGGGGGACATTATGGGAAATGCAATAAGTCATGCACAGCAAGATAAAGTAACATGATTTTAATTTTTGAATAATATAAAAACAACAAACTCTTAGATTAGTGATAAGTAATGGTTGCTAGAACTTGGGATGGGTGAGAGTGTGAGTGGATGGAGAAAGAAGAGAAGGTAGTTAAAGTTTCAAAGTTTAGAGTAGACAGGAGGAATGAGTTCTGATGATATAGTGCAGAACATGGTCCCTATTATTAATAATGATTTCTTGCATACTTGAAGATTCCTAAAAGGGGAGGTATTAACTATCCTGCCCATAAATAAAGGACAAATGTGTGAGATAATGACTATGTTTATTATCCTGATCAGTCTTTGTTCCATGTGTACATATATCACAATGTACCTCATAAATACATATGATCACTACTTGTCAACTAAAAAAGATATGGAAGTAGATTAATAATTAAAATGCACATGAAAACTATATTGTTCCCATTTTTAATAATTTTCATTGGAAAAGAAAAATACATTAATGAGGTGTTGACAGAAGTGTGGAACAATAGGCAGCTTTATACCCTGACAGAACAATGTTTCAATATTCCTACTCTAATTATCTTACCAAAATTTATAATTTTCCCTTCACCACCATCTTCCCCATCATTCACCTCTGATTCCCCTGCCCTCCTTTAGCCCTTTCCTTTTTTCCTTTTACTTACTCTTTCTCATAATTCTGTGAGATAGATAGTACTTGTATGAGTCACCATTACTGACTCAACAAGTAACACAAATATAATGACTGAAAACAAAACACATTAACTATCTTAGAGTTCTGGTGATGAGATCCAATATCATCTCCCCTGTGCTAAGTTGATTCTGTCATCTAGTATAGTTCTTTTTGAGCCTCTAGGTGAGATACATGTTCCTAAATTTTTCATCTTGTAGAGATTGCCTGCATCCCTTGGCTTCTGAGTCCTTTGTCACATCAATTCAACCTCAGTGTCCACATCTGCTACCCCCTCATAGCTTCTCATTTTTCTTTTATATAATCTTTGCTGAATCCAGGTGTGATGGTGCAAACCTGTAATCTCACTGGATTGCAAGTCTGAGGTGGAATGTTCACAAGTACATGGCCAAACCTCAGCAATTTAGGAAGGCCCTAAGCATGTTAGAGGGATTCTATCTTAAAATAAGAAATAAAAAGTGCTGGGGATGTGGCTCAGTGGGTAAGCAGCCTTGGGTTCAATGTCTGCTACCAACTCCCCATGCAAACAACAAAAACCTTGTTGATTGAATTGAACACACCTACATACTACAGTAGAATCTATCCATGTTATGACCCTGGACATAATCACATCTACAATATCATTTTATCATGTAAAGTACCAAATTCATGGGTTCACAGGTTTCAAGGATTAAGATGTAGATCCTTTGGGATGTGAGGTCATTATTAAGACTATGACATTATGATTATATCCTATTACTGTAGAGATAATTCAGACAGGCTATGTTAAATATTGTGTTTGGGTTCACATGTGAGAACAAGGAGGGGAACCCCAGAGCCATTTGGCTATAAAACTAAACTTTCCTAATCAGGTAATGTTAATTATTTCAGTGTCTTTTTGTTTTAAAGCTTTAATGGTAGGTAATGATGTAAGGATATATTTGTTAATATTTAATGGAAAGAGCACATATTTCAAATTTCAAAGAAAAAAACCAGAGTTCATACCAAGGATCAATATCCCCCACTCTGAGGGGAGTGTTCTTGCAAACAAAAGAGAAAAACAAGACAGAGGAGAAGGTGGATTCAGGCACAGAATGTCCAAGATGTTGGTCAAAGAGAAAATCTCAGAGGATGTTAAGGTTGGTCCTAGGAGGAGAGATGGGCTCTAGGCTTCCAGACCAGCTAGAGAGAGAGGGAGAGAAAGTGAAAGGATTGGAAGTTGCTAATCCCTTCCTCTTTTTGTGTTGCTTACTGATCTGTCAATTGGAGTGGCATAAACCTGAAGCTGTTGTAGCTCAGCTTCCCTACTCACTAGTACAAGGTAGGATGGAATGGTCATTACTGTAGGTTGAAGTTTTGTCCAGACAGACAAGATCAAGAAACTCCCAGTTGGATCTGCTGCAGAATAAAATGAAGGGAATTCCAAAGTTGTAGCTTAAGTCTAATAAGTCCTCTGTGGTTTTGTTGGGTGATATCTGCTCTGGAGAGATGAAACCAACACATACTTAGGACCTAGAAAATGATGATTTATTCTGGGAGTGTGGAAGTCCCGGGGCTCCCAAAAATTCTGCTCCTGTAGGAGAGAAGTCATTCTACAAACTCTGCTGCCCACAAACACAGACTTCCCAACTGAGTCCCTGAGTGTTTACACACCCTCCTTTTCGGTTTCCCATTTCTCTGCAGCTGGTCATGTGAGCTGCCAGATTCAAAGGGAAATTGAGTTGGATTCCCCTTTGTATTTCTGACTTAAATCTCCCTAGGAAATTCCTTGTGTCTGCTTCACTCATGTTCTACAAGGTACACTCTAGACCACACATAGGCACTTTTGGGAGCACTATGGCAATGTTGCCATGATCTTCCAGGCTCCTGCAGCAGAAAGCTGCAGTGTGGCCTCCTCAAGATGGCTCCCAACCTCAGCTTTGCATGGCCAGTTAACAAATACAGAGAACTTATCAAACACCAGCCTCCTCATTAACCTTTTCAACTAACATTCTTGAGTGTGGGCCATCTGTTTCTTTCAAAGACCATTATAAAGTAAGAGAAAATACTTAAATGCCACTTCCTTAAAATTTTTTCCTTTACCTTCTGACTGCTCTTCCCTGCTGCAAAAAGGCCAGTCAGGAGTTCTTCTCTCTGGATTCCCATGCCAGCTTCTAGCATAGCACTGGCAACACTACTGTTTCACTGACTGTTAATTCATCTTTCTCTCTCTTAGAGGAAAGCTGTTTCTCATTCACATTTGTATCTCTGGATATGAGTTTAGGATTGCTACATATAAGTTTCTTGGTAATGCTATTGATTGCACTGGCTTTTCAGGTTTGATGATAAGAGTCTTGGTAGAATTGGACTTCTAGGAGCTCCTAAGAATCTCTACAGGTTCAGGAAGCAGAACTAGTGGGTGGTCCTCCATACCAGTGAGATAACTAATAACCTGGACATTGGGATTTGTGCCTCCAACCTCTGAGAAAAGGCTGTGTGTACAGCCCAGAGTAGCCTCCACACAAAGCCTGCCCTAATCTCACTTGAGCACTGATGCAGAAATGAAAACAGAGCTTGCTTGCCTCCTGAGAAAGTCATGAAGTAGCCACTCTCCTTAATGCTGTCACTTTCATCCAGAAAGAGGGCAGGGTCAAACTTCTCTAGACTGGGAAACTCTTTGTCATCATGCAGGACAGAAATCGTACCGGTTATTTTCTCTACTCCCTGACAGAAGGAGAAACAGATGAGTTTATAAAGTAATCATGGAACTTGAAAAAATTAGACTTCCCTCACCTAATCTCCTTGTTTTATAGATGAGGAGAGTGCGACAAAAAAAAAAAAAAAAAAAGGAGAATTTTTTTGGTTCGTGTCACATAATAAATTAATAGCAAGCCCAAAAAGTTTTGAATTTGAATGCCTAGTCCCAGACACTGTTCATTGAGTGCAAGTCTATCCTCACGAGGGTATAGGCTGACACCAGTAGTTACTGTGCAGAAGCTCAAATTAGCTTCCTGAAGTGCATTGCTCTACACAAATAAATTGTGATATTGTGTAACAGACCTGATATCACTGAAAACTCAGCTTTTCTTTCTTTACTCTTTATGTTTTAAATTTTTTTTTTATTTTCATAGAATCAAGTTTGAGACATTCTTCAAACCTCAATTGCTTGAATGGCCATATTCTTGAAAAACCTTCAATTCCCCACCAAGATGACAGAAATTGGTACACTCCCATTGCCATGTTCCCATAATAAGTACAAGATTGTCTTTGTACAAAGCAGTTGCAATTTCTAGGTTTTTTCAGAAATTCAGTTATTATTTGCACATCCTACTTTTTTAATATAGATTGACTGCTCTCAATATTCTTTTATGGACTGAGTTTTCCTACATACCATTATTTTTTATGTTGTGTTTCACTTTCACTTATCTTCACTTTTTTCTAGTTTCCCTAGTGATTTCTTTTTTAACCTATTGATTGTTCAAGAGTATGTTCTTTAACATCTACATTTCCTTGTGCTGCTGGTTTTTAATTTCATTCCACTGTGATCAGAGAAGATTCATGATTTTAATATTTTAAATACTTGAGAATTATTATGCATCATATACATATGGTCTATCCTGGAGAAAATTTTTTGTGGGTTTGAGTTGAATGTGTATTGTATAAGTGCTAAGAAAAGTGTTGTGTTATGTTAGTTATAGTTGATAACTTGTACTATTTAAATTTTGATATTGGTCCAGATGCTTAATCTCTTTTTGAAAGTTGAGTGTTGGAATGTCCCCCTTCTATTTTACAACTATTTTTCTCTTCAATTGTCAATGCTTACTTTTTACATTTTCAGGCTCTCTTGATTGTTACCTATACAATTGTAATGTATGTTGTAGATACATTCACCTTTTTTTAATATAAAATATTCTCATTTCTAATATAAAATCTTTTATATTAAATTTGTTCTTTTTATATATACATGACAGTTGAGTGCATTTTGACATTATATACACATGGAGTATAACTTATAATAAGGAGGAATCCATTCCTGTGGTTGTACATGATGTGGAGATACACTGACTGTGTATTCATATATGAACATAGGAAGGTTATATCTAATTCACTTTACTGTTTTCCCTATTCCCATTCCCTCTCTTCCCTTCATTCCCCTTTGTGTAATCCAGTGAACTCCTATTCCCCACCCCCACCTTATTGTGTATTAGCATCTACATATCAAAAAACCATTTGACCTCTAACCAAATTTTCATTAATATGGCTTGTGTGGTATTGCTACGCCATCTCCCTGTTTGGTTACTAATTGCATGGAAAATCATTCATTTTCTAACTTTCAACAGAATTGTGTTTGGTATGAGTGAGTCTCTTTTACACTGCATATTACTTCTACATCTTTTTTTTAATGGTGTGCCTAATACTTTTCCAATTGAAGAGCTTAATGTATTGATAATTTTGTTCTCCTGTAATGTTATCTTATTCTGTATGCCCTTTATACTTTTTTCCTCATTTCTTCTTCTATTGACTTAAATTTTATTTGATTACCTTTGTTTTATTGCATGTTTAATTCCCTCTTGGTTTTTCTCTGTATATTTTTTGAAGTTGTTTTTTAGTAGTTACCATGGGGAATACTGTTAAGATCCTCAATTAGCAAATATCTAGTTAAAAATGATTCTCAGTTAGTTTTCAAGCACATACAGATTATTCTGCTCTGATCCAACAGACTACTTTCTCCTTTTTCTTCTTTTGGTCATAAATTACACCGTCCCCTATTTTGTGCCCTCAGCATATATTTATAATTATTTTTAATGAAATTCATTGAACTAATATAGAAAATAAAAAAGGGTCAAATACAAAGTAGAATGTTATTATATTTAAATTGATTGACAGAGATACAATTCATCAGGACTATTTCTTAATTTTGCAGAGATTTATTTCCTATATCATTTTTTTTGCTTTTTATTCTCTTTTTATTGGTTCTTTTTAGTTGTATATGAGAGTAGAATCCATTTTAATATAATTATACAAACACTGAATATATTTTATTCTAAATAGGTGTTGGGGGCTGTGCCATGTTGATGGCACCAGATCACATCGCAGAGGAGGTTAATTGACATAAGCACACTCAGGTGATTTATTGTCCACGCACACAATGTATGCACATGTGTCCTCAAGCACTCCTAATTGTGCCTGCTCAGACTGTCCTAATCTTTGCGTAAGAGGCGTGGCCCTACTCTCTGCCTCCTGGAGGTGATATAAGCGTAGGCGGAGCGAGACACACACAGCAGCAGCCAGAAGAAAGGAAGCAAAAGCGGCAGCTAGTAGGGAAAAGCACATCAGGTAGTAGAAAGAAGAACACAGCAGCTAGCAGGAATAGGGCAAGAAGAAAGAAAAGACCTCAGAAGCAGCAGCTAGTAGAAAGAAGCAGCACAGCAGCTAGCAGAAAGCGGCGTAAGGCAGATGACAGAGTGGAGAACTGAGATGCATCACTAAAGCACCTTAGGTAGACGCACCCTTAGTTCACAGGATGCAGGACGCACCAGTAAGAAGCAGCAGAAAACTAAGAAGACATAGATATCTCTGAAAGCTAAGTCTCCCCCCCCCCCCTCTCTCTCTCTCTCTCTCTCTCTCTCTCTCTTCTCAAAGCAAGTAAACCTCATTTCCTCTATCCTCTATAAACAAGCAAGCAAGGAAGCAGCCCAGAGATAGAAGTGGCTCAGTTTCCAGTCCACCACCCACAAGACCCGTGCAAATTGTTGCTGCAGGTGGTGACAAATATCCACGGATTTGGTACCGCAAAGAGCCAGAAACAAATAGGTTCCCATTCTCATGGAATGAAAAATGGTGGGATTTGCTGGTGTAGTCCTATTTGACACAGGAAAATTATGTTAGATTCCTTTTGTTTCAGCTACAAAGCTGAGTTGCTTTAACATTTCTTGTAGGAAAGATGTGCACATGATGAATTGCCTTACCTTTTGCTTATCTTGAAATAACTTAATTTCCCACATATTGTGAAAGGATAGTGTTGGCAGGTAGAAAAGTCTTCATTGACATGTTTCCTGTCAACACTTTAAATCCATGTTGCCACAGATTAATGCCTTCCATAGTTTCTGAGGAAATACCAGCTGTCACTTTTATGGAAGATCCTGTATGTGATGAGTCACTTCTGTCTACTTTCAACAGTCTCTGTTTTTGGTTGTTAAATGTGTTTAAAATATGCCTTGATATGAATCTCTTAGGCTTTATTCCACTTGGAGTTTAATTTCCAGCTTGGGTAGAGTCATGACTTTCCTTAAATTTTAAAGTGTTCAGTCATTATTTCTTCAAACAGGATCTGCCTCCTTTGTCTCTCTTCTCTTTCTGGGACTTCCATTAAGGATGTCTTGCCATAGTGGGTGGAATTCCATAATCCCCTTGGTTCTCTTCACTTTCTTTTGTTCCTTTTTCTTTATGGTGTTCATACAAGGACATCTCTAACCTCATGTTTGGTCTTCTGTCTTTCATTTATAGAAGTCTGCTTTTGAACTTCTGTGCTGAATAAATTAATTTATATATTGTATTTCTTTAAATTATGAAATATCTATTCATTTCCCATTTAAATTTCTTTCTCTGCAATTGATATTTTGACGTTTTTCACACGTTGATTTTCTGTTTTTTTTTTCAAGTTTACTTCAGAATACAAAAGAGTCTATCAAGTAAGTTTGATATCTGATCTCCTGAGAGATGTTTTTGTCAAATATTTATTTTAGCTATTTATGGACTTTATTAGTGATTTTTTTCACTGCATAATTTTTATAGGATATTTACAACATTGGAATATGTTAATTAAAAAATAAATTATTTTTATTGTTCTAATGGTACTATTTTAATTAATTAATTTTTACTAATTAATTTTTTATTAATTAATTTATTTTATTGTAAACAAACAGGGTACAACTTGTTTCTCTGATTGTACAGGACATATAGGCATACCATTTGTGTAACCATGCATTTATAGGGTAATAGTATTTCATTCATTCTGTCATTTTTCCTTCCCCCCACCTTTTCCGCCCCTCTTTTCACTCTGTACATCCCTCCTTCCTCAGTTCTTGCTTCCCTCCCACCCCCCATTATGTGTCATCATCCGCTCTATCAGCAAGATCATTCATCCTTTGGTTTTTTGAGGTTGGCTTATCTCACTTAGTATGATATTCTCCAATTTCAACCACTTGCCTGCAAATGCCATAATTTTATTATTCTTTATGGCTGTTTAATATTCCATTGTATATATATGTATACCACATTTAGTTTATCCATTCATCAATTGAAGGACATCTAGGTTGGTTCCACAATCTGGATATTGTAAATTCAGCAGCTATGAATATCGATCTGGTTGCATCACTGTATTATGCTGATTTTAAGTTCTTTGGGTATAGGCCAAGGAGTGGGATAGCTGGGTCAAATGGTGGTTCCATTCCAAGTTTTCTAAGATATCTACACACTACTTTCCAGAGAGGCTGCTCTAATTTGCAACCTCACCAGCAATGTATCACTGTACCATTTTCCCCCACATCATTGCCAACACATGTTGTTGCTTGTATTCTTGATAAAAGACATTTTAATTGGGGTGAGATGGAATCTTAGGGTAGTTTTAATTTACATTTCTCTTATTACTAGAGATGTTGAACATTTTTTCATATATCTGTTCATTGCTTGTAGATCTTCTTCTGTGAAGTGTCTGTTCATTTCCTTAGCCCATTTGTTGATTGGGTTATTTGTATCTTGGTGTAGAATCTGAAGTATGAGTGGCAAAGATTTTCTCCTACTCTGTAGGTTCTCTCTTCACATTGCTGATAATTTCCTTTGCTGAGAGAAAGCTTTTTAGTTTGAATCTATCCCAGTTATTCATTCTTGCTTTTATTTCTTATGCTATGGGAGTGTCCTGTTAAGGAAGTCTGATTGTAAGCCGACATATTGAAGATTTGGACCTACTTTTTCTTCTATAAGATGCAGAGTCTCTGGTCTGATTCCAAGGTCTTTGATCCATTTTGAGTTGAGTTTTGTGCAGGATGAGAGATAGGGGTTTAGTTTCATTCTGCTGCATATGGATTTCCAGTTTTCCCAGCACCATCTGTTGAAGAGGTTATCTTTTCTCCATTTCTTTTTTTTGACACCTTTGTCTAGTATGAAAAAATTGTATTTGTTTGGATTTGTGTCCATGCTCTCTATTGTGTACCATTGATATACCTGCCTATTTTGTTGCAATATCATCTCACTTTTGTTATTATTGCTTTGTTACATAGTTGAAGTTCTGGTATTGCAATATCCCTGCTTCACTCTTCCTGCTAAGGATTGCTTTAGCTATTCTGGGTTTCTTATTCTTCCAAATGGATTTCATAATTGCTTGTTCTATTTCTGTAAGGTACATCATTGGGATTTTAATTGGAATTGCATTGAATCTGTATAGCACTTTTGGTCGTATGGCCATTTTGACAATATTAATTCTGCCTATTCAAGAACATGGGAGATCTTTCCATCTTCTAAGGTGTTCTTTAATTTCTTTCTTTAGAGTTCTCTATTTCTCATTGTAGAGGTCTTTCACCTCTTTTGTTAGATTGATTCCCAAGTACTTTATTTTTTTCGAGGCTATTGTGAATGGGGTAGTTTTCCTAACTTCTCTTTCTGAGGATTCAACAGTTATGTATAAAAATTCATTGGATTTATGAACATTGATCTTGTAACCTGCTACTTTACTGAATTCATTTATGAGTTCTAAAAGTTTTCTGGTGAAATTTCTTGATTCCTCTAAATATATAATCAAGTCATCAGCCAGTAGGGATAGTTTGAGTTCTTCTTTTCCTCTTCAAATCCCTTTAATTTCTTTGGTCTTTCTAATTGCTCTGGCTAGAGTCTCAAGGACAATGTTGAATAGAAGTGGTGAAAGAGGGCATCCCTGCCTCATTTCAGTATTTAGGGGGAATGCTTTCAGTTTTTCACCATTTAGAATGATATTGGCCTTGTGCTTAGCATAGAAAGCCTTTAAAATGATAAGGAATGTTCCTCCTATGCCTATTTTTTCTAGTGTTTTGAGAATAAAGGGGTGGTATATTTTATCAAATGATTTTTCTGCATCTATCATAATAATCATGTGATTCTTGTCTTTCAGTCTGTTGATATGGTGAATTACTTTTATTGATTTCTCGATGTTGAACCAACCTTGCATCTCTGGGATAAAACCCACTGATCATGGTGCACTATCTATTTAATACATTTTTGTATGCAATTTGCTAAAATTTTGTTGAGAATTTTTGCATCGATGTTCATTAAGGATGTTGGTCTGAAATTTTCTTTCCTCAGTGTGTTTCTGTCTGGTTTAGGTATCAGGGTGATTTTGGCTTCATAGAATGAGTTTGGAAGGATTCCCTCCTCTTCTATTTCATGGAATACTTTGAGGAGTATTGGAATGAGCTCTTCTTTAAAGATTTTATAGAACTTGACTGAAAAACCATCTGGTCTGGGTTTTTCTTTGTTGGTAGGCTTTTGATGACTTCTTCTGTTTCATTATTTGAAATTGATTTATTTAAATTGTGTATGTCCTCCTGGTTCAGTTTAAGTAATTCATATGTCTCTAGAAACCTGTGGATGTCTTCGAGATTTTCTATTTTGTTAACTATAGATTTTCAAAGTAGCTTCTCAATACGTTTTGTGTTTCAATCATATATTCCGTGATATTTCCTTGTTCATTCTGAATTTTAGTAATTTGAGTTTTCTCTCTCCTCTTTGTTAGTGTGGCTAAGAATTTATCAATTTTGTTCATGTTTTCAAAGAACTGACAATTTATTTTGTCAATTTTTTTTGATCATTTCTTTTGGTTCAATTTCATTGATTTCAGCTCTGATTTTAAAAATTTCCTGTCTTCTACTACTTTTTTTTTAAATTTTATTTTATTGTAAACAAATGGGATACATGTTGTTTCTCTGTTTGTACATGGTGTAAAGGCATACCATTTGTGTAATCATAAATTCACATAGAGTAATGTTGTTTGATTCATTCTGTTATTTTTTCCCTTCCCCCCACCCCTCCCACCCCTCTTTTCCCTCTATACAGTCCTTCTACTACTTTTGATGTTACTCTGTTCTTCTTTTTCTAGGGCCTAGAGCTGTAGTGTTAGGTCATTTTTTTGTTGATTTTTTCTTCTTTTATTGAATGCGCTCCATGAAATAAATTTTCTCTTAGTTCTCCTTTCATAGTGTTCCAGAGGTTTTATATGATATATCTTTGTTCTCCTTTACCTCTAAGAATTTCTTTTTATTTCCCCCTTGATGTCTTCTCTTATCCATTCATCATTCAATAGCATATTATTTAATCTCCAGGTCTTAGAGTATTTTCTGTTTTTTGTTCTGTCATTTATTTCTAATTTCTATCCATTATGGTCTGATAGAGTACAAGGTAGTATCTCTATCTTATGTATTTGCTAAAAGTAGCTTTGTGGCATAATATATGGTCTATTTTAGAGAAGGATTCGTGTACTGCTGAGAAGAAAGTGTATTTGCTCTTCGTGGGATGGCATATTCTATATATGTCTGTTAAGTCTAAATTATTGTTTGTGTTATTGAGATCTGTGTTCTTTGTTCAATTTTTATTTGGAAGATCTGTCCAGTGGTGAGAGAGATGTGTTAAAATCACCTAGTATTACTGTGTTGTGGTCTATTTGATTCCTCAAATTCAGAAGGATTCGTTTGTTGTACATGGATGAGCCACTGTTTGGGACATAGATATTTATGATTGTTATGTCTTCCTGATTTATGCTTCCCTTAAGCCACATGAAATGTTCTTCTTTATCCCTTCTGACTAACTTTGGCTTGAAGTCCACATTATCTGATAGGAGGATGGATACTCAGGCCTTTTTGCTGAGTCCATGTGCATGGTATGCTTTTTCCCATCTTTCACCTTTAGTCTGTATGAGATGTGTCTCTTGCAGGCAGCATATTGGTGGATCTTTCTGGTTAATCCAATCTGCCAGTCTATGTCTTTTGATTGATGAGTTCAGGCTATTAACATTCAGTGTTATTATTGTGATATGATTTGTATTCCCAGTCCTTTGGCTCATTTTTGGTTCTGGACATGACTTGGTTTCTCCGTTATTTGACTATTCCTTTAGCGTAGTTCCTCCCTTTGCTGATTTACATTGTTGTTTTTCATCTCTTCCTCATGGAATATTTTGCTGAGAATGTTCTGTAATGCCAACTTTCTTTTTGTAAATTCCTTTAGCTTTTTTTTTTTTTATCATGGAAGGATTTTATTTCATTGTCAAATCTGAAGGTATTTTTGCTGGGTATAAGATTCTTGGTTGGTATCCGTATTCTTTCAGGGCTTGAAAAATGTTATTCCAGGCCCTTCTAGCTTTTAGGGTCTGGGTTTAAAAATCTACTGATATCCATATTGGTTTCCCCCTGAATGTAATTTGACTTTTTTCTCTCATTGCATTTAAAAATTTTTACTTTATTTTGTATGCTATGTATTTTCATTACAATGTGCCTTGTGTGGGTCTGTTGTAATTTTGTATATTTGGAGTCCTATATGCCCCTGTATTTGATTTTCCATTTCATTCTTCAGATTTTGGAAATCATCTGATATTATTTCATTGAATAGATTGTTCATTCCTTTGGTTTGTTTCTCTTAGCCTTCCTTAATCCCAATAATTCTTAAGCTTGGCCTTTTCATAATATCCCATAATTCTTATGGATTCTGTTCATGATTTCTTACCATCTTCTCTGTTTGGTCAACTTTGTTTTCAAGATTAAATATTTTGTCTTCAATGTCTGAAGTTCTGTCTTCCAGGTGTTCTATCCTATTGTTTCTGCTTTCTGTGGAGTTTTTAGTTTGATTTATTGTTTCCTTCATTTCAAGGATTTCTGTTTGATCTTTTTTCAGTACCTCTAACTCTTTATTGAAATGATCTCTTGATTCCCCATTTGCTCCTTTAAATGTTGATTGGTGCGATCATTCAAAGCCTGCATTTGCTCTTTCATCTCATCGTTTGCTTCTCTGATCATTTTAATTATGTACACTCTGAACTCCCTTTCTGACATTTCTTCTACCATGCTGTCATTGGATTTTATTAATGTAGCATCTAGGTTTGTTTAGGACATTTTCTTCCCTTGTTTTCTCATATTGCTCAGGTATCTACCCCGCTAGTAGTAAAACTCTGAGATGTTGCAGATTTCCTCTATTGACTTCTAGTGTCCCTGTAGATTTCCAATAAATCACCTTCTAGCTTTCAGTAGCCTGAAGGTTTGAAGGAACTTGATAATGCAGTGCTCCACAAGGAAGCCACCTCTCTAGGGGTGGTGGCCTTCAGGTGGGTTATAGTCTCTGCCAGTTGGCTGAGGTGTCTCCACTTTTTGACTGATGGTCAGCCAAAGGGTACTAGTCAGGAGACTGGGGCATGTCTGGTCTGGGTCTGGGTCTTCTGTTCTACCGCCCTGGTGGGAAAGCCTTGCCTGATGGGGAAGACTCACCTGGTGGGGAGTCCCACTGAGCAACTGTCCTCCAAGAAGTTCCCTTGGGTACAGAACTACTGCCTGGGCTGGGAAGCCTGCCCTGCGGTGAAGTCTCTTGCTGGGCTGCCTGCCTCTGCAATGTTCCCTGGGGTCTGGACCTACCGCCTGGGCCAGGGAACTTCATCCTGTGCTGAAATCTCTCACTGTATGGCCCTCCTCCGAGAAGCTGCCTGTGGTCTGGTCCTACCACCCAGGCCTGGGACCCTCACTCTGTGCTGAAGCCTCTGGCTGAGCGGCCCTCCTCTACAATGCTCCTGATTGTCTGTGTTCACCACTCCAGCAGGGAATCTCACTGGGCAACTCTGTTCCACAAGGTATCCTGCGTTCCAGGACTACCACCCCATCTAGGGAGCTTCGCCCAGTGGGAGAGATTCAGCCTGCGGCTCTGAGTTGGTCCCCAGTCTCTCAATACCTCCTTTTTTGAATCCTGATTCCTGGAGGGACATGAAATGCCATGGAGGGACATGGTGCTTTTAGTCCACCATTTCCCCAGCTTCATTCTTAAGTGTATTTCCTCAATGGTACTATTAATATAACTTTTAAAGAACTGTATTTCTTTTCATCTGTGATCAACTGAATCTCTGTCCCTTTATGTCTATAGCCAATCAGAGACCTGATAAACGTTTCCTTGCATTTCTACATCCAATAAGAAAATGAATTCATTTTATTTCTTAAAATTCTGCACTTAGTGCCTCTAAGAAAGTTGCCTGTCCCCACGATTATTAAACAATGAATAATGTCTATTCCAGTCTGCCAGCAATCAAAAGTCACAACTTAAGCAGGACATGGTGACCCACACCTGTAATACCAGTGGTTCAGGAGTTGTAATCCTAGTGACCCAAGAGGCTGAGGCAGGAAGACTGCAAGTTTGAGGGAGCCAGGGCATCCTAGGAAGGCCCTGTTTCAAAATAAAATGTAAAAAGTGTTGGGATGTAGCTCAGTGGTATAATGCCCTGGGTTCTATCCCCAGCACTATAAAGGACAAAGAAATCACAACATTGATGTTTGAAGGAAAACGTCCCCATTGCACAGTTAGAGGCCGGCAATCTGCACAGCAACAGATCACTATCCCCAGCTGCCTCCCATATTGCTGAGTGCAGGAAATGTTAGCTTTTGTGTGACTTGCCCAATGTAATGACATCTGTCAGACACTTTCTTCAAGTACTTTCCAGGAAGCTGCACATATTTGCCTAAATTTTGGAGCCATAAAATAATTTCTTCAGGTTGATTACACAAAGTCAGTGGTTGATACGCTGGAAGACAAATCCCTGAACATCCGGATCTGCCATCTTTGTGACATTACTCTAGTAATACCACAAAATCATATGAATATTTAAATCTCTGATATGGAATGCATTCCACATAGTTAAGTTTTTTTTTTATTTTAATTTTCTTTCAACAAATTTGATTTAACCTAACTTAACTATGATAAGCTACATGCCTGGAACTGTTCAATCTCCAACTGCACTTCAATAGGTCAAAATATTAACTTTGGTTTATAAATGTACCACTTGAACTAATTTTATCTTGACTTAAGCCCTCAGAGTAACTCCATGAGCTCAGAAAAGAACCTGAGCTTGGCATTACCATAAAATATGACTGTCTCTCTCTAGTTAGTACACATTTTGAGAGGGTTTACTTCTAGCTAATGGTGATGATTTACAAAACATAGAATCACATTCTATGAATCACATACTTAGAATCACATTCATCATTATGTCACAGTTACACATAAAGAGTAACTATTGTCTTTGTTTTTTGTCTTCTGGAAAACAGATAAGTTTGGAAGAGGGCTTGGCTCTCATGAAGCTGTCTTTATTCTCCACCAGTATTATAGGACACTTTAACCTGAAATCTCTGGCTAAGGAACTTGATACCAACCCATTTGCAATGCATTTGCTTCTCTGCCACACAGGTACCTGACTGACCAGCTGCTTCTGTGTTGTCATTGACAGTCCTCTCCTCAGGGACACTCTTCACATACTTCCTCTATTGGGGATGGCTTCTCTGTCCTCCCTTCTCACATTTCCCCATTCCCTCAGGATCCAGACAACACCCTCTTCATTTTAAAGTATTTTCTTGATCACTGTCCAAAGATATGTGTTATTCCCTGTGTCCTGGTACACTAGCATGGGTGACCTCAAGTGCCAAGATTACCTAACGTTGAGTTATTCATGTGTCATTCAGGCCCAACAGCAAAATGATTAAGATGTGACAATTCAGAATTATTTCTCCTCCACATGATCTCAATAATAATCATGGATAATTACTGCTTTCAAACTGAATTTTAAATTTAGAGAAATAATTTAAGTAAAAATGGAATAAAATTGGGTCCCAAGAGGACATGGTGGCTCTCAAAATGATAAGCAAAAAGTGTGGGAAGGAGAAGTGGATTAGAATCTCTTTGGCAGGTCTAGAGTGTTGCCAAGAGGTAGAACACTTGCTAGCATGTGTGAGCCTTGCAATCAGTCACCAGTATGGAAAAAAAAGAAAAAAAAAAATATATGCGGCAAAAAATAAAGTCTCTTTGGATGAGTGTCACCTACAGTTACTAGACATAAAGATTTTAAAGACAGAAATAGCATCCAGGCAGGTGCAAACCATTGAAGGATACTGTGGAGATCATACACGTGGGGGAATAAACATTAAGATTACAATTCATTGCCCTGTTTTGTGTGTTAACATGAAAATAAATGAAAATTTGAGATATTTTCTGTTTTGCATATTTCCAACTCAGAATCAAGTGTGAATTTGTTCCCCTGTTACTTACTAAGCATATGCTTTAGTCTTCTGTCCCCAGCAGAACAAATTCCCTGAAAGCATGAGCTTTCCTATTATTTTTCAGACTTCCATACATTGTTTTACATTCAACAGAAATGTGATGGCAATTTGGTGCTATGTCTCATTTCATCTTCAGAACACTTGCAATTGATCTTCTATTTCATGTCTAATTCTACTTTTTTTCCCTTCCTTCTGAGCAGAAATGTATTAAAGGAGAAGGGTCACACACTACCCTTTCTCATCTCCAGAGATGATTTCCTCATCTCCCAGAGGAAATCACTTTGTCAGGTGTTTTTGTTTTTTGTTTTTGTTTTTTTGTTGTTTTTTTTGTTTTTTTTCCAGTTCTGGTGATCTAACTCAGGGCCTTGTGCTTGCAAGGCATGCACTCTACCAGCTGAGCTATCTCCCTAGCCCCCTGTCAGTTGTTTTAAGGTAATGCCCTAGTTCCCAGATGCACAACTCTAACTGTGCATATGTACATCCTCATTGTTTCAGGACCAAGGCCCTTACTCAATTCCTTTTCCCTCCCCATGCAAGGGCATCTCTTCCTGCCACATGGGGTTGGGGCGAGGCAGGTAAGTCTTTCCTTCTTACCTTCTTTAATGTGTCTTTTTATTGTCCTAAACTCTGGCACTAAAGACTCATCTGGTTTCTTTACCTCTTGTGAAAATGATTTGATGCAGGACTAGGTAGTCTTTCTCTGTGTTTCTCTGAGATGCAAGGGGTGGGGGCAGGGAACAATGCAACCACTGTAGAAATCTACTCATCCATGACCTTATGTAAAATCTAAAAATGTGCTTTGCGTAGCACACAAGAAGTATCACTCCTAACAGCAAATACTAATTTGTTGAAAGTCTTAGACTGAAAACCAATTCTGAATGTGTTTAGTATCTATAGAACTGAGTCATCCCAATTCTTATCTCCTTCCCTCCCTCTTCCTTCTTGACCAGTATTGTACAGCACTTTAACATAAAGTCTCTGGCTAAGGAACTTGATACCAACCCATTTGCCAATGCAAATATCTGTTAAATACCATATTCCACTGTGGGTTCACCCAATTAGGCATTTATGGTAGTAATGATGCACCTGTGTTTTTCAGGTTAGTTATCAGAGCCCTCTCAGAGTGAAAAGGGTGCACAAGAAGGGTTACACAGGAAGGTTGCATAGGAGAGTTATCCTGGGGTGGTGGATGAAACCCCATTTCTCTTATCAGGTAACAGACACAACAGCACTTATGACTATCATCCTGTATGATAACAAAGAGTTTCCCAGCCTACAAAAGTTTGACCCTGCCCATTTTCCAGATGAAGGTGACAACTTTAAGGAGAGTGACTATTTCATAGCTTTCTTAGCAGCCAAGCAAGCTCTGTTTTCATTTCTGCATCAGTGGTCAAGTGAGATTAGGGCAGGCTTTGTGTGGAGGCTACTCTGGGCTGTACACACAGCCTTTTCTCAGCGGTCAGAGGCACTAATCCCAATGTCCAGGTTATTAGTTATCTCACTGGTGTGGAGGCCACCTACTAGTTCTGCTTCCTGAACCTGCAGAGATTCTCAGATGCTCCTAGAATTCCAATTCTACCAAGATTATTCTCACTGAACCTGAAAAGCCAGTTCGATCAATAACATTAACTGAGCACCATATGTGTAACAATCCCACACTCAGATCCAGGGATACAAATGTGAATGAGAAACAGAGCTACCCTTTAAGAGAGAGGAAGATGAATAACAGTCAGTGAAATGGTAGTGTGGCCAGTGCTGTGCTAGAGGCTGCCATGGGAGTCCAGAGAGGAGCTCCTGACTGGTCTTTTTGCAGCAGGGGAAGAGCAGTCAGAGGGTAAGGGAAATTTTTTTCCGGAAGTGACATTTAAGTATTTTCTCTTAATTTGTAAGAGTCTTTGAAAGAAACACACTCAAGAATGTTAGTGGAAAAGTTTAATGAGGAAGCTTTTTTCCGAGGTGTTCACAGAACAAGGGAAGTGGCAAATTGTGCTAAAGAATTCTGGACTAGCGTCAGCAGGAAGATATCACCAGCCCAGGTTAGAAGGTACAAGGAAGGAGGGTGTCACTGGAGACCAAAGAGACCTTTAGCCAAGGTACAGTGGATGCCTAAACTGGAAATGAATATATTAGTAGATGAGTACAGTCATTGCCAAAACTGTGACCTGGAAGGTTGGGAATGAAAGAATAGTTACTCTAAACATTTTCATACTCAGTTATCTGAATTCAAAGGATTTGGCTCCTGGCTTAAAGTAGTCCCTAGAAGTCAGTTTCCAGGAAACAGGTAGAAATAAGGTAAGGAAGGCAGGGAAGGGAAGGAAAGAAACCATGTTTATACATGAATACTAGCCAAAGGTGAATTAGTCATTCATTAATTTTTCAATTACACATTCATTTAATCCTTCCCATGTGATAACTCAGGATCAGAATGAAATGAATAATCAATTCATATGTCATTTTCAGGAAACAGGGTTTGTGTTGGAGAGGGCAGGCCCAACATTTGGTCCTTTTTATTCCTGAACACTCTGTAATATTTTACCTTGAAATCTCTGGTTGATCCAAAGGACACTGAGCCACTCCAGCTGGAGTGGCTCTATAACACCCTTCTGTGAGCTCTGTCTCAGTCCAGTCTGAAGAAAGGGCAGGCTAACAGATTTCTGAATGAGACACTGCAGAACAAGTGTTTTGTTCTTGTTGTTGTTGGATTGTTTTCTAACTAGTGCATCAATCATTCTACACCCCTTAGCAGCAAGAATACTGTCCATGAGCTCTGTATCTACTAATTTTCCCCACCATTCAAGATCCCATTCAACTTTCTCTGCATGAAAGAAATATCACTGTTGTATATCCAATAAAATTCTTATAACACAGTCCTGAGGTCACAAACTACATTTAACTTTCAGTACATTCCAAAGAAAAAATTGTTATGAATTTAATATTCTGTTTTAGCCAAAATAAATAATCAGAGATTTTCTATGCCTTTAAAATTATTTAAAAGAAAATATGAAATTAGCTCAACTTAATCTCATATGTAAATATCCAGGGAAGTAATCACTTGACAGTTTGTCTTATATGCTTTTTGTGTTTTCCAATGGTTACAAAAATATAATTGTGAAAGTGACATGCATTTTATTTATGTATTTATAGGCAAATGTACAACTTTAGAAGAGGAAAAGTTTATTTGAGGGTTCACAGTTTCAGAGGTCTTAGTCCATATACAGTAAACTCTATTATTTGGGACTTGAGGTGAGATTAATAACATCATGACAGAAGACTATAATTGAAGGAAACAGCTCACAAGTTGATCAGGAAGCATAGACATATCTCTACTTGCCAGATACAGATATACACCCCAAAGAAATACCCCCAATGCCCTACCTCCTCCAGTCATACCTTCTTGCCTTCAGTTACCCATCAGTTAATGCCATTAGGTGATTGATTCACTAATTGAGTTAAGACTCTCATAACCCAATCATTTTTCCTCTAAACCTTCCTGCACTATCTCACGCTTGAGTTTTTCAGGGACACCTCACATTGAGACATAACAGAGCTGTTCATAAAAGACATCAAGGAAGTCTGACGTACTCCTGGGGCATTAGAAGGTCATGAATGCACAGGAAATAACTAAGAAGGTCCTATGTTATCACCTTGGGCCACATTCAGGTCTCTGTATAAGCTGGCTCCAATAAACACACAAACAAAGAAACAGAATTTACCATATGATCTAGAACTCCATTTGGAGGTGTTTACCTAGACCAATTGAAAGCAGGGAGTTGAATAAATATTTGTACATCCATGTTTATACACAATATCAGAAGGTTGGAAAACTCCAAGCTGTGCATCAATGGAAGACTGGATACACAAAAGGTGGTAAATACATTCGTGGAATATTTTCCAACATTAAATAGTAATGGCACAGTTTATGCTATGGTCAAAGCTAGAAGACACAATAAAACAAATATGGTCCTACTTTTCTGAGTTAGCTGGTATAGTCAAATTCATGGACTGAAAGTGAAATGTTAGTTTCAGGGAAAAATTAAATAGGGGATGTTGTTTAATTGGGATAGAATTTTAGTTTAGGAAGATGAAAACATCTCTGGATATGAATGTTGGTGATCCTTGCACAAAGATGCAAATGTGCATGTCACTAATTTTAAACCTAAAAATGATAAATATGGTGGGTTTCATGTTAGGCATATTTACCACAGCAAATAAGATGTGTGTTTTTTTGTTTGTTTGTTTTTCTTTTTTTTTTGTGTGTGTGTGTGTGTGTGTATGAGAGAGAGTGAGAGAGAGAGAGAGAGACAGAGAGAGGAAGAGATGGAGGGAGGGGTAGATCACCTAAGAGAGATCTGATTTAAAACACATGTGGGAGAAAGAGATGTAAGTGAAGATGGAGGTAAAGTTGGAATGATGCAACCACAAACCAAGGAGTTCTGTCAACAACCAGAAGATAAGGAAAAGAAAGAAATATATTCTCCATAGGAGGTAGTACAAGTCTTTCCACATCTTGATATTGACTCAGTGAAATGGATTGCAGACTTCTGACTTCTAGAATGGTGTGAGAATATTTTTTTTTCTATTTTAAAGGTATAAATTTTTTAAAAAGTAAAAGGCAAAGACATTTTCAGACAGAAAAATCTTAGAAATATTACCATCCTTTATAATAAGGAAAGAAAACAGTATGAGATTGTAGTTCAGATATGCAGGATATAATGAAGACTGGTAAGAATTATAAACATATGGTTGTTTGTAATTTATCTTTATAAATGTGGTGATACTTAGCAGGGTGAATGAGAGAGTTTAAGTCAGCTTTTCCATCACTGTGATCAAAAGACCTGACGAGTAATTTCATAGGAGAAAAAGTTTCTTTGGGGGCTCATAGTTTCAGAGGTCTCAGTCCCCAAATAGACAACTCCATTCAAAGGGATTTAAGGTGAGTCAGAAAAACATGGTGGAAGAGTGTGGTGGAGAAAATCAAGTCAGGAAAGGACAGGAGGAAGCAGAGAGAGAGAGAGAGAGAGAAACTCCTCTCATGATGAACAAAATATACACCCCAAAACCACACCCTCAATGACTCACCTCCTCCAGTGACAACCTACCTACTGACAGTTACCACCCAGTTAATCCTCATCAGTTGGTTAATGCACTAATGGGTTATGGCTTTCATTAACTGAACATTACACCTCTAAACTCTCTTACAATATATCACCCATGAGTTTTGTAGGTACACCTCATATCTAAATCATACAAGGAGATTTCACTAAAGTTCAATATTGGTCTGAATATCTCAGAGACATAAAAATTTAGGTGCATAGAACAACAAAGACAACTTTGGAGCAAAGTGACATTGTACTGCAGTGGGAGGGGGTCACAACAAAGGGGAGGGATAACAAACACCGTGACAGATATGGCATGGAAAAACCTGAAGATCAGAAAAGCTGAGTAAACTTTACTGTTCCAGAAGCTACACAACAAACTGGTGTTTGAAAAGTTCTCTGTATTTGTTAATTGACCATGGAAATCTGAGGTTGGGAGCGATCTTGAAGAGGTCACACTGCAGCTTTCTACTGCAGGAGCCTGGAAGATCATAGCAACATTGCCATAGTGCTCCCAAAAGTGTCCATGAGTGGTCTAGAGTGTACCTTGTAGAACATGAGTGAAGCAGACACAAGGAATTTCCCAGGGGGATTTAAGTCAGAAATACAAAGGGGAATCCAACTCATTTTCCCATTGAATCTGGCAGCTCACATGACCAGCTGCAGAGAGATGGGAAACTGAACAGCAGTTGTGTACACACTCGGGACTCAGTTGGGAAATCTGTGTCTGTGGGTAGCAGAGTTCATGGAATGACTTCTCTCCTACAGGAGCAGAATTCTTGGGAGCCACGGGACTTCCAGACTCCCAGAATAAATCACCATTTTTTAGGTCCTAAGGTGTGTTGGTCTCATCTCTCCAGGGAAGATATCACCCAACAAAACCACAGAGATCTTATTAGACTTAAGCCACAAATTTGGAATTCCCTTCATTTTATTCTGCAGCAGATCCACCCTAGGAGTTTTTCAATTTTGTCAGCCTAGACAAAACTTCAACCTACAGTAATGACTATTCCATCCTACCTTGTACTAGTGAGAAGGGAAGCTGAGAGTTACAACAGCTTCAGGTTTATGCCACTCCAATTGATAGATAAGTAAGCAACACAAAAAGAGGAAGGGGTTAGAAACTTTCAATCCTTTCCCTTTCTCTTCCTCTCTTTGTAGCTGGTCTGGAAGCCTAGTGCCCATCTCTCCTCTTAGGGTCAACCTTAACATCCTCTGAGATTTTCCCTTTGACCACCCTCTTGGACCTTCTGTACCTGAATCCAGCTTCTTCTTTGTCTTGCTTTTCTTTCTTGTATACAAGAACACACCCCTCAGGGTCGGGTGGAATATGCTGGGGATATGTAATGATTACATTTAGACTTCCACTTGACTGGATTAAGTGATACACAAGAGCATAATTTCTGGGTATGTCTGTGAAGGTGTTTTCAAAGAGCAATACTCTGGCATTATCCATTCATATAGACTTGGACTGAGTCACACCACTGGTTTACCTTGTTCTCCAGACAGCGGATCACCTATCATGGGACTTTTCTTTCTCCACAAACATGTGAGTCAATTTCTATAATAAATTCCTTATCAACTGTTTAGCAGCTATCTGTCTATATCACTTTGATTCTCTCTCTTTCTCTCTTTCTCTTTGAATACTACTAATCCAATATAGGCAATAAATTTGCATGATGTTTCCTTATCAAATAGTTGAAAGTTCACTGAGATTAATATTCTAGATTTTAAATAGTTTCTCTTAGAATCTTAGAAATAGTCAGGAAGAGTGGTGAATGGCAATAATCCCAGCATCTCAGGAAACTGAGGTTGGAGGATCATGAATTCAAAGCTAGCTTCAGCAATTTATAGAGGACCTAAGCAACTCAGTGAGATGCTTCATCTAAATAAAATATTAAAAAAGGTTTGGGAATGTAAGCTCCCCTGGAATAATCTCCTGTACCCAAAATAAAATTAAAAATCCTAGAGGCCTATCTCTAGTACATTCTAGTCTACTGAAGAAATTGTATTCCTTCCAGAATATTGATCCTTGGTATGAAGTCTGTTTTTTTCTTTGAAATCTGAAAATATCTTCTCTTTTCATTAAATATTAACAAATATATCTTTACATCATTACCTTCCAAAAAAACTTTAAAACTAAAAGACACTGAAAGAATTAACATCACCTGATTAGGAAAGTTTAGCTTTATAGCCAAATGGCTCTGGGGTTCCCCTCCTTGTTCTCACATGTGAACCCAAACACAGTACTTAACATAGCCTGTCTGAATTATCTTGGTAGTAATAATGTCATAGTCTTAATAATGACCTCACATCCCAAAGCATCTACATCTTAATCCTTGAAACCTATGAACCCATGAATTTGGTACTTTACATGATAAAAGTGATATTGTAGATGTGATTATGTCCAGGGTCATAACATGGATAGATTCTACTGTAGTATGTAGGTGTGTTCAATTCAATCAAAAAAGTTTTTGTTGTTTGCATGGGGAGTTGGTAGCAGACATTGAACCCAAGGCTGCTTACCCACTGAGCCACATCCCCAGCACTTTTTATTTCTCATTTTAAGATAGAATCCCTCTAACATGCTTAGGGCCTTCCTAAATTGCTGAGGTTGGCCATGTACTTGTGAACATTCCACCTTGCAATCCAGTGAGATTACAGGCTTGCACCACCACACCTGGATTCAGCAAAGATTATATAAAAGAAAAATGAGAAGCTATGAGGGGTAGCAGATGTGGACACTGAGGTTGAATTGATGTGACAAAGGACTCAAAAGCCAAAGGATGCAGGCAGTCTCTACAGGATGAAAAAATTAGGGACAAGATGAAAAAATTAGGGACATGTAAGTTCCCTAGAAGTTCAAAAAGGAAGTGAACTGGTCGACAGAATCAACTACCCCAGGGGAGATGATATTGGATCTTGAACCCCAAATTTGTAAGATAGTTAATGTGTGTTGTTTTCAGTCATTATATGTGTGGTAATTGTTTAGACAGTAATGGTGACTCATACAAGTACTCTCTCACAAACTTATGAGAAAGGGTAAGTAAAAGGAAAAGAGCAAAAGGCTAAAGCAGAGCAAGGGAATCAGAAGTTGAATGATTGGGAAGATGGTGGTGAAGGGAAAATTATAAATTTTGGTAAGATAATTAGAGTAGCAAAATTGAGAAATTATGCTGTCAGCATATAAGGCTGCTGTTGTTCCACTCTTCTATCAAAAACTGGTTAATATATTTTCCTTTTCCAATGAAGATTGTTAAAAATGGAAGCAATATAGTGTTCATGTGCACTATAATTTTTAATCTGCTTCCATATCTTTTTTAGTTGACAAGTAGTGATCATATGTATTTATGGGGCACATTGTGATATATGTATACATGGAAGGAAGACTGATCAGGATAATTAACAGTCATTATCTCACACATTTGTCCTTTAATATGGGCAGGGTATTACATATCTTCCCTTTTAGGAATCTTGAAGTATGCAACAAATCATTATTAACAGTAGGTACCATGTTCTGCACTATATCATCAGAACTAATTCCTCCTGTCTACTCTAAACTTTGAACCTTTAACTACCTTCTCTTCTTTCTCCATCCGCTCATTCTCACCCATCCCAAGTTCTAGCAACCATTACTTGTCACTAATCTAAGAGTTTGTTGTTTTTATATTATTCAAAAATTAAAATCATGTTACTTTATCTTGCTGTGCATGACTTATTGCACTTCCCATAATGTCCCCCAGATTCTCCTTGGTTTAAAGTGATGGCATACTGAAAAGCCACTTTTGTGTTAAAATGCAGAGTGGGTAATGCAAGAGTTAGAGTAAGGGAACAGGAGCACACCTTTGTGAAAACTGAGGACACTCTATCCAGTGGGGCTGGATGTTCACTGGAATTCAAAGGAATAAGGTGGGGAGAAGCAGGTTAGAGGAGAATCGCCTGACAGGGAAGGAGGTGGAGCATGCTCCAAAGAGGAGATTCCAGAGGACAGCACAGCAGCAGCCAAAGGACACTGCTCTTCTTCAGACAGGAAAGAAGCAGATCTGGTATGCAGGTGGCACAGAGACAAACCCTGTGGCAACTGGGGTGGTATCAAGAACCTTTGGGTCCACCACAGATTTCAGGTGAAAGTTCTGTAAGATGGTGGTCAGGAATAAGAACAGTTCCATGCGGGCCAGACCTTCTCCTGCACAAACCCGTTTTCCTTAAAAAAAAAAAAAAAAAAAAAAAAAAAAAAAAAAAAAAAAAAAGTGAGAGAGGGTAAATTCTCCTTGAACACTATATTTCTGTCTGGTCCAAGAAAAATGCAGTCACTATTCATGAATTATTGGATGGACAGATGGATGAATGGATAGATGGATGGATGGATGGATGGACCAAGAATAAATAAAATATATTAAATCAATAAAAAATTAAAGTTATTGTGTCCATTTACAAGTAAAAAAAAATTTAAATGAGTAAATATAAATCCATCTGATTAGTGAGAAGGATGAACATGCCTGCTATCCACCTAATAATTTATCAGCACTGCTCATTCCATCAATATATATTGAGCATCAGCTTTCTTTCAAGAAATACATTAACCATACCACATTAAAACTGTTTTTTTTTTTTTGACATTTCATGTTTCCATCAATCTTTTCCCAGAAACACACACTGATCACTTGTGTTCCCTGTTCCCAGTCTGATTTCCATGATCTCTCTACCCATTCTTCTGATTCAATGAGCCTCATCAGCCTTAAACATAGAATGCAATTTCAAGCTTTATTTCACTGTTCCTTTTGCCCAGGATGCACTTCATACTTCTCTCAGATCCTAGATCAAATGTTATTTTCTTTAACACTGTTTGTGATTCCACCAGGCTCTAGAGTCTTATCCTCTTTGGTTTTACTCAGCAGTGAAGTTTGTATTATTTAAATCATTACTCACTATTTTTCTAACCTTCTGAAATAGGATTTCCATTAAGGAATGGCTAATCTTTGTCATATGAGTATCTGTAGTGCAAAATCTAAAAGCAAGACTGAAGTGTCAAAGAAACATTTGGGCCATGATATGTCAGAGATTCAGCACACATTTCAGGTGTGAAGATCCCTCTGTTCCAAAAATGAAGTAGATGTAGGGAAATCAGGGTGCTCTGGTATCCTAAAACCATAATGTGCCTCACTCACAAGGTTTGCTGACCGTCATTCACCAGTCAGAAAGCTCTGGCATCCTTAACCAGAAGCAAATATCCTACTCCTATGGTCAATTGCCTCTGTAAAATTGCCCTGCCTCTCTTCAGTTCATTTTCTTTGCCTCTTATAAGGGAGCTCTAGTGTCCTTTCTTCTATTTGAATGCCACTCAATCCATTTGATGCCTCACTATGTGGTATGAGAGAACAAGCAGGAGGCATTTTCTCCCTCTGCCATCATGAACAGCCAATCCTTTATTCTTTCTCCCACAAGACTTGTCATATTGGATTACAACAATCTCTTCAACAGTCTGCTTGGTTAACTGAAGTGTGGGACACATTTGCTGCCCTATTGTGTGCTGGGGATACTTACCATACCCAGAGCTCATCAGAGGAATGAGAGCCACCCCATGGAAGGTACTCACCAAAGTTGTGTATTTAGATACTTTTCACAGGGAAGATGAGGAGAGTTGAGATGAATTTCATCTTCTGAGAAGTGTCTGAGACACAGTATTGTATTTTGAGGCATGACTCAATAGACCCTCTCTGTAGCTTTCATACTTTGGAAGAAGTAGGTCAATTAACCCAAAGCCCCATTAGGAGAACCCAGAAATGATGTTGTAGCCTGATCTTGGACAGTCTATGAGCACTGGGATTGTTGATCTTGACCGTGTGCAAAGAACATTTCTACCAGCTCCAAAATGAGCATTATGCAGGTTTAACTGATCCCATGAAGGTATCTGATCCACTGAAGTCCCAGGGGAAATAAATTTCTATTACCTGTTGAGAAAGGCATGAAGTAGTCACTCTTCTTGAATTTGCCACTCTTATCCAGGAAATGGCCAGGGTCAAATTTCTCTGGGTTGGGGAATTCTTTGCTGTCATGTAGCACAGAAGTCAGTGATGTTATTATGCTTGTTCCCTGCAATGAACACACAAGATAAACCGAGTTGTAAAGAAGTCTTAGAGCTTAGCCCAAACATTATGATCTATAGATAAGAAGCCCTTTTCTAAAGAAAAGCAGTTAACCAAACAAGTAATAAAATGCAAGTTTAATGCCAGTGACTAGGACATTGTTAAAGTATGCCCAGTAGCATTTGACATAGGGAGTACTTGAGTACTTGAGCACCAAACTTTCTTTTCTCTTCATCATCATGTTTGGATGCTGATATCTGCTCTTAATGAATACTCTATTTTATAACTTCAGTTTTCACACATCTTGTATAGGATTCTGCTTTAAAATGGGTCTGTGGCTTTTTAAATATCCAGGATAGTTTTATAAGACCTTTCTAAGATAATAAAAAGTACAGGAGAAGCCAACTTAATATATTTGACATTATCACAAAATTTGAGTTTTCTGAGAACACTGGGTGATCTTTCCAAATGCAATATGGATGATAAATTTTGAAAAGAATATTTTCAAAAATTTGTTGACAATCATAAATAAAGGCCAAAGTATTTCAAATGTTTCATATTTGTTTAAAATCAGTATTCAAAAATGTTTATTTTTCCCATATTTTATTGGTTCACTACGATTATACCTGTTACTGGGATTTTTTTGTTTTAAATTCATATTTGCACATAATATAACACTGTAACTTAGTCAGTGTCAATACCTTGTTCTTCCCCTTCTCTCACACACCAAATTCCCCCTGGTCCCTTTTGTCTTCTTCATTGATCTTTATTAAATTTTAATGATACACCCACAGATTTTTTTCCTTTTTCCCTCTTTTTCTACATGCAACAGTAAGCATGTGTCCCTTGACTTTCTGAGTTTGACTTATTTTGCTTAACATAATGCTCTCAACTTCCATCTCTTTTCCTGAAAATGATGTAATTTCATTTTTTATGGTTGATTAAAATTCCATTGTGTATATGTACCATATTTCTTTATTCTTTCATCTGTTGATGGATATCCAAGCTGGCTCATGTATTGACTGCTGTGAATATTGCTGCTATCCACATGGATATGCATTCATCACTTTAGTATGCTGACTTTAAGTACTTAGAATAAATGGAGGGGTGTATTGGATTATGCGGTGGACCCGGAAGATACAAATGTTTCTTGAGGATGTAAAGACAGGTATAATTTCAAAAATTGTATCAACTGAATACTTTTCATATAGAAACAAATAGGCTGGACATGGTGGCATATACTTATAGCCCTAGGTGCTAAGGAGGCTAAGGCCTGAAGATTGCTTGAACCGAAGAGTTTGGCATCAACCTGTGAAACATAGAGACATCTTGTCTCAAGAAAAGAAAGGAAAAGAAAGGAAACAATTACATGATCATTTACTCCAAGACACAAATATTTAACTTGAAATCAAAAACCAACTTAATTGTAGGAGCTAAAAATATTAGAATTCTTGAAAACAGGTATGGGCAAATTGTGCAATCTTGAGCTGGCATATTTCTTTTTTAATAAAGTGCAATTATAAAAGAAAACCTTGATTCTGTCAGTTTATCATAAACCTAAAAATTTATGCAATAATATTCATCTTAGTTAATTAATTCATAGAAATGAAAATATACTCCACTTCAAATTTTTTACACAAATGTTCATATTAAGTATATTTAAAAATCAAAAACCAGAAACAACCAAAATTATCCAACTCCTTATGAGTGAATACAAAATTCATGGTCTTCTTTATAATGGAATACAATTTAGAAATAAAAGGAAATGAACTACTAGTACATGTAAATGAAAATGAATCTAAAACATATTCTTGTACATTAAAAAACAGAAACATGAAAATATAATGGAGACCAGTAAGGTATAGGGAGGGGATTAGGAGGAGGAAGAGGAGAGGGGAGGGCACAGGAAGATACTGGGGAATGAAATTGATCAAATTATTTTATGTGCAAGTATCAATTGGCCACAATGAAACATATTATTCTGTAAAATTATTACATGCCAATAAATTTTTTTTGAATTTGGATCAATAAGAATAATACTGGAGAAAGAATAAATGAAGGTAAATCAGCCAGAGATAAATGATTTGATTATGTAGTGTTCTATGTCATATTCTATTGTATGACTTTCTTGATAAATCAGAACCATAGGGGCAGAAATCAGATCCGTGGTCACCAGGACCTGAACGTGAGGAAGTATTATTGGCTGTAATAGGAGGATGTAGAATCTTTATGGGGTAATGGAAATATTAGATCCATAGACAAAGTATCTCTCTGTGGTGCTTAGGCTACTTTCAAACTTGTGTGCTCAAGCCATCCTCCTGCTTCAGCCTCCTGAGTAGCATGGCCTATCATGCCCAGCAATATTTTATGTTTTAATTTTTATGTGGCTGCACCAGTGCATTTATTTGTTCCAACTGTTTTGACTGTATACATAAGAGACTCAGTTGTAGGTTGGGGATGTATCTCATTGGTAGAGTGCGGAGCATGCACAACACCGAGTTTGATCATAACCACTGCAAAAAAAGAAAAAGAAAGTGAGGGAGTTATTTTACATTACATTACTTAGTACTCCATCAAAAATAGAACACAGTTGAGTAATATTCCATTACATTTATATTCTACATTTTTTTATTCATTCTTCTGTTGAAGAGCACCAAAAATACATTCTACTATCATGTATAACTTAAAAGCACAAATAAATAAAAATATAGAATAAGAAATTGTATCAAAATGAATTTATGGTGAAAATTAAGTTTTCCTCTCACTTTACCACAGAACCCATTTGGACACTTCAGAAACCACTGTTGCCACCTATCAGTGATATGTTCCTTCATAATTGTTCTATGGATGTAAGACAAATAAACCCATATACAACAGCTTTATGCAACTTCTTATTTTGCTCTTTTTTCCACCCAAATTAAAGGTATCCTGTTGCATTTTTATTTTGTATTAAGAAAAAAATTCAGGTACTGCCTTATTTTATACACACAGCCACATTTTACATGCTGAATACTATGACTGGCCTATTACACTGCTGACAAACTTTAGGCAATTTGCAGATTTTTTTGTGAGAAACAACTGTAATGAGCACATATTGGACATTCCTGTTTGCACTTGGAGTATATACCAAAAATTAGAATTCTACATCATAGAATATACATTTTATATTTTCTTTTTCTTTTCTTTTTTTTTAGACCAAGTATTGAACTGAGAGTGTTTAAGAACTGAGCTACATTCCCAGCCAGATCTCATTTTATTTTTTTATTATTTGAGATAGAGTCTTGCTAAGTTGCTAGGGCATCACTAAACTGTTGAGACTGGCTTTGAATTTGCAATCCTCCAGCCTCAGTCTCCTGAACTGCTGCAATTATAAGTGTGTGCCACTGAGACTGGGTTACATTTTTACTTAAATAGATACTGCCAAATTGTTCTTCAAAATGGATGTACCAGTTTAGAATTCTGCCAATAGCACATAAAACTGCTCATTGATACATACATATCTTCATGAACATAATGCTCTCTCAGCCTTTGCATTAGAGATTTGGATGAAAATGATATCCCCTAGTATTACTTTTTGTTTGCAGATGTTACCTGGTGAACTCTCACAGAATCATAAGGAAGCAAATAAGGTATTATCAACAGTGTGAAAATGAGAAAGCCAAGGCTCAAAGGGATCACAAATCTAATGAAGATAGTAGTTAGGAGTTTCAGAGCCATAGTTGATACTGAGGTCCTCCTGATCCTTGGATAAGATAAATTCTTAGATCAAGGTGACTTGCATTTCTAAGTAGCTGCCTGATATCCATTTTCTGGATACAGTTGACAGAAGGCAGTACCTGATTTGTTTAGAAGACAAAGGGGAAATACTGTTTCACACAAGTGATATTTCTTTCACCCGCTGCCCTATAAATGCAACTGTGATCCTGATTCTGCATTTTCCTCGTTGAGAAATCAGAACTCCCCAACACAGAAGAGACATGCTCTTACTGCAGTAATCATCATTGACCCTTCCACATCTCAGAGGAAGCCATCCTTCTCAAAATGTTTCTTTCATCAGCCATTTCAAGATTGTGAGTGTGTTTGTGTGTGTGTGTGTGTGTGTGTGTGTGTGTGTGTCTGGAGGGGGCAGTTTTATTGTCTGCCACCTGTCCAATTCAGTCCTCAAGTAAGAACCTCTGTCTTAGAGGTGCAATTGCTCCATTGTCACACTGTTTAACATTTTAGAAAGGCATCATGGTACAAGCAATTTGGATATTTATGATACTTCCAATGGCGTAATATAGTTTAATATCATAGAATGGAATACAAGATTATTTTTAGCAAAATAAATACATATTTCATAGAAAATGGAATAAAATAAAGAATATCAATAATTCACTGCAATTCAATTCAGTTTTGGCCACTCAATGAGACAGCACCAGAATGCACTGTTGTGTATTGTAGGTTTTTAGGTTTGGAGAATTTTTTTTTCAATTATGTACTTACTTATGGTGTGAAGATGTATTGCATGGATGTAAAGATTAAATCAGTATAAGTAGCATTTCCATCACATTATTTTTTCTTTGGTCACATTTGAACTGCTGTCCTCATTACTTATAAGATACATAATCAATGGCTGTACAGTAAAGTTATCCTAGTGTGCTCTAGAACACTATAAAATGTATTGCCTCTATCTAACAATATTTTGTTGCCCTTATTCCAAAAATGATGAAAGATACTGAATCCTATTTGGGAAAAGACTAAGATAAGTGCTGTCCTACTTGTTCATAGACAGCATGTTTTTAAATTTATGTGGTCATTCTATTTTACAAGTTATAGGCTTATGAAATATGAAGCAATAGGAAGTCAAGCATGGTGAGGCATGCCTGTAATTCCAGTGACTTGGAAGGCAGAGTTATGATGATCCCTAGTTCCAGGCCAGCCTCAGCAACTTAGTGAGAACCTAACCAACTTGGTAAGGTCCTGTCTCAAAATAAAAAAATTAAAAGGACATGTATTTAGTTCAGTTGTATAGCACCACTGGGTATAATCCCCAATACCAAAAAGAAAAACAAAGAAATAAAACAAAGATTATTAGAACCTTTCAATCACATTAGTACTAATATTTAGATTCAAATACTTCTTTTTTTTTTTTTTTTTGCAGTGCTGGGCTTGAACCCTGGGTCCCATGCTTGGGAGGCAAGCACTCCCATCTGAGCTATATCCCCAGACCTTCAAATACCCTTTTGATAAAACATGTGAATTGCTAAAAAAAACATAAAATATTAATATTTTATATGATAAATTTTGTTTTTTTAATTTTTTAAAATTTTGAATCATTATACACAAATGGGATCAACTACCTTTTCTCTTTTCATCACAAAGTAGTAGTATACCATTTGTATAATCATAGGGTATTGCTGTTTGTCTTATCTCCAGACTCATTTTCCTATATACACTCCATCCTTCTTCCATTCCTACCTTCTTCTCCCCTTCATTATGTATCACCATCTACTTATCAGAGAAATCAATTAGCCTTTGGGTGTTTGGGATTGGCTTATTTCACTTAGCATGATATTCTCCAGCTCCATACATTTAACTGCAAATGCCATAATTTTGTTCTTCTTTATGGTTGAATAATATTCCATGGTGTGTATATACCACAGTTTCTTTATACATCCATGTGTTGAAGGGCATCTAGGTTGGATCCACAATCTAGCTATTGTGAATTGAGCTTCTATAAACATTGATGTAGCTGTGTCACTGAACTATGCTAATTTTAAGTACTTTGGGTCAAATTGTGGTTCCATTCCAAGTTCTCTAAGGAATCTCATACTGCTTCCAGAGTGGTTGCACCAATTTGCAACCCCACCAGCAATGTATGAGTGTACCTTTCCCCACATCCTTGCCAACACCTATTGTTTCTTGTATTCTTGATAATAGACATTCTAACTGGGATGAGATGGAATCTTAGGGTAGTTTTGATTTGCATTTCTCTTATTACTAAAGATGTTCAACGTTTTTTCATATATCTGCTGATTGTTTATAGATCTTCTTCTGTGAAGTGTCTGCTCAATTCTTTAGCCCATTTATTGATTGGGTTATATGTATTCTTGATGTAAAGTTTTTTGAGTTCTTTATAGATTCTGGAGGTTAGGGCTCTATCTGAAGTGTGTGTGGCATAGATTTTCTTCCACTCTGTAGGCTTTCTTCACATTGTTGATTGTTTCCTTTGCTGAGAAAAAGCTTTTTAGTTTGAATCTATCCCAATTATTGATTTCTGCTTTTATTTCTTGTGCTTTGAGAGTTAGTAAAGGAACTCTGGTCCTAAGCTGACATGATGAAAATTTGGACCTGCTTTCTGTTTTATTAAGTGCAGGGTCTTCATCCATTTTGAGATAAGTTTTGTGCAGGGTGAGAGATAGGGATTTAGTTTCATTTTACTGAATATGGATTTCCAGTTTTCCCAGCACCATTGAAGATGCTATCTTCTCCACTGTAGGTTTTTGGCACCTTTGTCTAGTATGAGATAACTATCCACCTCACTGAGTGATAGCAGAACTTATTTTTATAATTCATAAGGGGGTCATTAGAATAACCTATGCAGGTACAATTTCCTTCATTGTTCGATACAGAAAGGAAAAGCTCATTGTCTTGGGTTCTGGGCTATCAAATCTCAACAGAGATTAGGCATAACATGATCTTCTGCTTGTTTTCGTTGCTGAAAACAAATTGAATTTAAAAAAATCTAACCCTTGAATGAAATTTTTCATCATCAGGTCAAGCCCCATCACCTCTCTGGAAAGTTCTCCATTCCCTTTTCTATAGAAGAAGAAAACAATATTTATAATCTTAGTAAAATCATAATTCTTTCTTCACCATGAAAACACCACTCGCAGTTCTATCATTTGGAAATTTTATTAGTCATATGTTCTGGTTTTAAGAGAGTTAGAATAGATAGGAGCATACTGACCAGAAAGTATAAAGGAATAAAGAAAATTTGTTAGACTCATTGGAAATTTGCTGAGATAAAATTTGTTTCCAAGATTACACAGCTAGGGGAACCTGAGATTGGCTGATAACTGTAGTCATTTTTTATCCCTGTTAGTCAACAATTGTGAGTCAGGGCAGGAGGCGTCATAGTATTCTCTCTAGTAGGGAAGGAAAGAAATCTACTGGAAAAAGGTGAGCATCGTCTGAAATTGCAACTTTGCTTACATAACTGCACTTAAGCAAATATTATTAGGCATTCCAAAGATACAACTAAGAGACTGAAAAAAAAAAAAAGAAAGTGGGAGAACAGAAAGATAATAAAAGTAGTCTCAATGAAGGAAATACAGCCTTCCTTATTTTATGAGGCCAGCATTATTTGACAGAAATATGACAAAGAAATATCAAGTGGAAAAGTTGGAGAAAAATCTGTCAAAAATATTAATAAAAATGGTGGGGAGCTAATTGGCCAAATTATATTGTTATATAATGTGCATGCATATATATGTGACAACAAATTTCATCACAACAATAATGCACTGATAAAAAATATGGGAAGAGAAAAAGTCTATACTAAAATGTAGAAGATCAAATACAGTTGTATGTCTATATTTACATTATACATATTTAGAGGAGAACAAGACCAAAATACAGGACCATCAACACATGATCAAAGGATGCAGAGAATCTAATTGATGGAACTGTACCTTACACTTAAAAAATGGCATAGTATAAGAAAACATCAAACACAACATGGAAGGAACACTTCCCTAATCTGTTCAAGAATATCTGCAAAAATGTACATAAAACATTACACTCAATAGTATGATGCTAAACCTTTACCTCCTGCTAGGTTTAAAAACAATTAAAAGCTTGCTTAATGCACCACTTCTTTTCAACACTGTACTGGCCATGGAGCCAGGAAAATAATGTAAGAAACAGAAATTAAGGTCACTAGGAAAGGAAAATATAAATAAAACAAATACTAATAAGATAGCAGGATAAGGTACATAGGAAATTTCAAAAGATTGTAAACACAAATTATTAGCAATCATTTAAAAAGTAACTAAGAATTATAGATATAAATTCATTAAAATAAAACTAGCAATATGCCCAAATGCCTGGAACATCACATTGGAAAAGTCATTATTCAAACTGTAAATTTATATTGGCTTTCAAACATTATTTAACTACTTAAAATCTTTTGGGGCTGTGGATATAGCTCAGTTGGTGGAGTGCTTGCCATGCATGCAGGAGGCCCTGGGTTCAATTCCTAGCACCACAAAAAAATATATAATAATACAAAAAAAATTTTTAAACCCTTCAAAATGTGTGAAATCATTCCATTGAAAACAAAACATTGTTAGAAAAAATAAAGAAAACAAAAAAGAATGAGAACATATACAATATTGATTAACTGAAATATTCAACATGTTAAGATGTCAATTCTTTCCAAACTGATCTATAGATTTAATATTATGCTGAAAAATATCCCAGGAGAGTGGTTCTGGAAATTAACAAAATGATTCCAAAATTCAATTGGAAATAGAAAGAGTTGAGAGTAGAAAAAACAATCTTGAAGGAGCAGAAAAAAATATGGAAACTCCACACTGCTGGATATCAGGAACAGCTATGGAACTTCATGACCTAGTCTGTCCAGCACTGAGACCATCAAGGTGCTTCATTGGATGAGCTTTGTACTTCTCTCCCTTGAGTTGGCAGAGGATTGGGACCATAATGCTAATTTGTGGACTTCAATGTGAGAAGAACAATCTTACCTTAGGTATGAAGTAGTTTCTGAATTTAGTGTCACAGTTCACTGCATGGGGCACACTGGTTGGTACGAGGTCAATGTATCTCTGAATTTCATGCAGAACAGCTTCTGTATAAGGCATACTGCTCTTGTCCTGCATGCAGGGGCTGCGGTGTCTGCCAATCACATAGTGAATCTCTTCCTGGACTTTTTCTGATAAGATAAAAATAAGAACTAATGGAAAAGACACAAATAGTATATTTCTTAAAATATTCAAGGTTATGTGAAACATCATGGGTGTATCCAAATGGCATTAGAAATATGACTTATATGCAACAAGTACTTCTGGGAATTAAAAAGATCACCATGATACTATATGTATCTATATCTATTTATCAAGATCTATCAACAAATACTGATACACATACAAAAATACATACATGCATATACATAAATGTATGATTCATATACATTTATGACTCTCCCACACATGAGGTATTAAAACATATCTACAAATTTATATAAGCTTAACATTCTAGCTTATATCAAATATAAATATAAATGATAAAATGTTTCAAAATATGAGCTTATCTCATGAGTAATTAATTATTATCATTGCTGAAAGCAAAACAGATATAAACATTAATTTTATGCCAAAATAAAATATGATTATAAAATTAAATTCTACTAATGAATCTACTTATATTCATGTATATATGCGATTCTGTATTCATATATAAGTCTGTGTGTGGTTTTCAGTGGAACCCTTTTCAATCCCTCATTCCTCAAATGTAGTCTTTTTTGAATCATTCAGGTTCCTTCTAAAATGTTTATTTTTCTAAATAATATTCTATCATGGTTTCTTGATTTAGAAAGATCAAGATCCATCTCTACTTCTTGCAAATACATACCACGAATAAATATGCACGCCCACACCCCTCACATACTTTCCCTCTGTACTCCTATTTATTTTTTATCACAATCTTTCATTATATTAATATGTTTTATTTACACCATTATAACCTCATAAACAATGTTCACTGGTAAGGTAACTATGTGTATGTTTCTTTAATTGTATATTTTTAACATGTATTTCAACAACTTATACCAATTCCTAATTTTCTAATTTAAAGCTCACAGTAATAATTTTCTAAATGTTTAAACTTCAGACTCTCTCATTTTCCTGTTCTTCCATCACATCTGCTTTGTCTACTTAATATGGACAATTGGTTGTTTCCTAGGCCTGCTGCCCAGAAACCTCCGTTTAACTCCCATTGTTGTACCTAAGGTCCCCTCATTCCTGGAACCTATGACTGCCTCTGCATTGATTTTAAATATTTGGATGACGCATATGCTCTAATATCTTCCTGTGAGAATGAAAAAGAGGAATAAATGTAGTAGCAAACATGGATCTAAAAACATATTTCCTTTCTTTTTGTTGATATTTTGTTTTGTTGTTTGAGTTTGTTGGTTGGTTGGCAGGTTGGTTTGGGTGGGGGTTTTGTTTTTTTTTTTTAATTTTGTTTCCTCTTGTTTGTCCTGGGGATTGACCCAGAGGCCCTCTATCTCTGAGCCACCACCACAGCACTTTTGTTTTATTTTAAGACAGGCTGGCCTGGCTACCCTTCAATATACCTAAAATTCCTGCTTCAACCTCCAAATAGCTGGGATTATAAGCTTGTGCCAACACAACTGGCTCTTATATGTTTCATTACCACACAAAACAACGGTTGCGCTTTAGAACTCTGATACCCTTCTGATTCATAATTCCTTGTATAAGACAAAATTTATTTCTGAAAGTTTATGTGATTTTTAACTTTACTTTGATGTTCTAAAATTGATTGCACAAACTCTTTGCTTCAGATCCTCTAGAGAGTAAACCTCTCTTCCAATGAGAGGAAAACAACTGCTCAAAGGAGTTGTAGCAGGCAACTGAGCATAGAGGAGCTCCTATGTAATGCTGCAATTTTCCTGTAACATGATTGACATGTGGTGCTTCTAAATCTTGAACTTCATGGATAATTTGTGGTACTCAGACTGGCTTTTCCACACTAATAAAACTTCTTCTGACATATCGGCTACAGCTTGATCCTCTCTGCAGAGTTCTGCTCCTTCTTTCTGCCTCTGTGTTTCAGAAATTTTTTGAATTTTATTTGTTGTTTCCTTTACTTCTCGTCTTCCACCTTAATAGCAGTAGTTCTCACTTGTAATTACCATATAATAGTTTTGATGTAGTTCTGAAACAGGAAAAGATGGTGTTTTGCTTCTATTCTGCTATGCATTACTGGCACTCTTTGAAGGTACATTTATAAATAGAGTTGGTGGTGAAAAATAAAATTAATAAAAACATACTTCTGAAATAATAAACTTCGTTTAGGCATATCTTCTAAGTTGCAACACTTAAAAAAAGGTTATTTTTCTAACCTTTTACAAGACTTTTCAGACACTAATAATACAACTGCAACCTCATTAAATTTCTAAAATTTCTATTTACATGCACATAAAGAATTTTTATTCTCCCTGTCTAGCACTAGAGCATATTTTCAGAATAAGAAAAGATTTCCACAGAAATCTTGCAAGAACACACCTAATATTCCAAGTGGATTTTCCGTGGAAAGACCAATATGCAGTCTTAGGCCAACTCATGCTGGCTATTGCATGCTGCAGATCACTTCCCAGTGGAATCCAGACATGAACAGAGCCCCACTGCTTTGCTACTGCCCATGCTGTCCTTCACTTCTCTGTCACTGTCCCCTACTGTGCCATGTTTCGTTTTTATATTCCTTCACTAAATTTGGACAAATATAACTGGCAGCACAGAAATTTCAATATGGACACTTCTTTCAGAGAAATAGATGAGGGCACTAGCAGTGTCTTCCCATATTTCTGTTGTGAAATGCACCCTGCTGACCATCTGCAGTCATACCTGTGACCTCTGGGTGCTTCAGCAGGAGCAGGAGCCCATATCTCAGAGTGGTGCTTGTTGTCTCTGTCCCAGCTCCAAACAGGTCATTCACAAGGTTTACTAAGGCTTCAATGGTAAATTCAGTCTGTGGATTGTCCTTTTCCTAGGAATAATCCAATGCACTTATTTCACAATTCATTTAGCTTTTAATTATAATAATTTCAAAAGAAATCAGGTGCTTATAAACATAAGAAAACATGGAAACAAAAGAATACAATTTTATAAAAAGATTCTGTGTGGTATGCTAAACTACAAATTAATTGACCAAATGTCCATTTCTTACCTTCTTACCCCTTGTTGCCTAAAGATTCTGTTTCCCATCCCTTTTGCATATAGGAAAGACATGTAAAGTAATACTAATTAAAAAAGACAAAAAGAAGTCTGCTTGTGCCACTTCTCTTTCCTTCTTTCTACATAAAATATAGACACATAATGTAGGTAAGACAGAAATAGTTTTGAGATTGCAAGATTTAACCATGAAGATAGAAACTAGTATATTAAGTACAATGTTTTAGTTCATTCTTTTGCTACAACAGACTACCAGTAACTGGGTGATTTATAAAGAATACAGGTTTAGTTTGTACCAGCTAACTGTCAACACTGTTACATTGTGAACCAACTTGCATTATGAGTTTTGAGAGGGACAGTTTCAATGCAACTATAACATATAGTGAAGGAAAATTGAAGGCACCTGAGTCTCCAATGTTTCTGGGCTATTGTACTAACCCTAGTGTAGCCCACTACAAATCTTCCTTGTATGTAAGATGAATGAATGCACTATTCTAAGGACTGGCAAATGAGTATTCTCTAACTTGCAGATAAAGATGATCATGACTGATAGCAAGAGGTAAATTGGTAAATTAGGGCTATATCATGGAAGATTAAATAACAATCAAGAACATGCACATTCCTACTTTGAAAATTCACTTGGGCTCAGGATTTCCCACACATTTATTAAGAATGGGAAAATGTGCAAAAGCTAATATGGCTGGAGAGTATAATACAATTAAAAAGGGAATGAATTACAAAGACAGAAAGTACTCCAGATGTGAAGTGACAGGTAACTTGACTTAGGAAAGAATTACAAGAGTGAATTCCCTCTGAAATTCACCCTGATTTAAGATACAAATTGAACAAGGCATGATAAACATGAAGACAGAAAGTTTAGGTATTAACTGTTCATTTAGAATTAAGGAGAGCATAGGAATGATGCATATTCTGAGGATAAGGGACTGACTCAATAGAGCTCTCATACAATGGAAATTGAGAAGAAGAAGTACTTGATACAAACAACTAATTTTGATTGAGGATTGAGTGTATTAATTGACAGACATGAAATCAACAATGATTAATTTTAAATATTGACTAACAGAAAGCTGAAAACCTAGAATAACCCTAAAACTTGAATTATATATAAAATATGAAATTTTATAAATAGGATATTGGCAAAATTCATTTTCTGCAGCTTATATAATATCCAGGTGGGCTATAGGATGTTCAATAATATATAATCAATATTTAGAGAGTCATCTATCTCAATAGGCATATTTTCTGTTCAAGGTAACATTGACTTTACCTAGTTTTCTGAGATTGTCAATCAAAATTTCCAAGAAGACCCAAATAGGAGCATATTCCATGGCATGGAGTAAAACATTCAGTATAGTTAAGATCAAACTACTGAAAATAAGTAAAATAGAAGACCAGAGGAACCCACAATATTGTAGTAATTCACTTTTTATCAATGAAAACATCAGTTCTACACAGAAAATCTCAGGCACAAAGACTGTGGGAAATTTTCATAGAGCTAGCAGACAGGTGAATATCAAAAATGCTATGTTCTCAAGCAAAAGAGAATGAATAAAAGCAACAGACAGGTGCAGCATTAAGTGAGTGGTGGCTCAGTGGGGAAGGAAAAGCTCCCCTCCAAGAGACAAATGAATCCCTCTCACCAAGTTTAAGAAAAGCAGACATCATTGTTTAACACAGTCACATCTGAGCAGAAAACAATCTCAGATGCCATGATCTTACTACTTAGAAGTACACCTCCATCTAAAAAATAAACAAAAAGAAACCAAAATAAAACAACAAAAAAGACAAGATATGTAGAACTGAGTTTTAAAAAATCTTGAATATAGCAGGTTACAAGATCAACAGGCAAAAATCAATTGATTTCTTGTACTCTAATAATAAACCTTCTGAGAAAGAATTAAGGAAAACAATTTTATTCAAAATAACCTCAAAAACTCAAATTGACTTAGGAATAAATCTAACCAAGGAAGTGCAGATCTCTACACTGAAAATCATAGAATGCTAAAGAAAGTAATTGAAGAGAACCACAGAAGATGGAAGAACTACTCATTGTTTTGGACAGGAGAATTAACATTATTTAAGTGTTGATATTACAAAAAATTAGATATAGGTTTCATGCTATCTTGATCAAGATACAAATGATATTCTTCACAGAACTAGGAAAATCAGTCCTAAAATTTGTAAGATTCACAATATCTAAATCAATAATGAGAAATAAGAATATTTCTGGAAGTAACAAAATACATGATCTCAAATTATACTAGAGTTTTAGTAATAAAAACTGCATAGTATTATCAAAAAAATCCATAAAATCCAACAATACAGAGACAAATCCACATAGATACAATAATCTGGTACTTGACAAAACTGCCAAAAATATATGTTGGAGAAAAGATACTATTATTAACGAAGGACGCTGAGAAAACTGGATATTGACATGTAGAAGAATAAAACTCGATTATTGTCACTTACCCTCCACAAAAGTAATCTAAAAGTGGATCAATGAGAGAGGCATTAGATCAGAAACTGTACAAGAGCTAGAAGAAAACATAGGTTCAGGATTCTAACATATTGGAACAGGTACCAACTTCCTGAATAAGATATCTAAAGCTCAAGTAACAAAACCAAGAATCAATCAATGGGATGGTTTTAAATTAAAAAGATTCTTCACAGCAAAAAAACAAGAGCATGAAAAGCCTAGAGATTTGGAGAATAACTATTTCAGGTGCTCTTATGACAGGGAATTATTCTCCAGAATTTATAAAGAACTAAAAATATCCTTAACACCAAACAAACAGAAGAAACAATCAGGAATTGGGCAAGTAAATGAAACAGACATTCCTTAAAAGGAGAAATGTAAATGGCCTACAAATATATAATAAAAATGCTCAGCATCCCTGGTGGTGGAGAAATGCAAATCAAAGTTATATTGAAATATCATCACACTCCAGTTAGAATGACAACCCTCAATAATACGAAGAACAATAATAGCTTTGGAAGATATCACTGACAAAGTACACTCATACATTCTTGGTGGGACTGAAAATTGGTACAATCACTATGGAAAGCAATACAGAGATATGCAAAATCCAGGAATGGAATCACCACAAGACAGAGCTCTTCCACTCTTTGGTGTTTACCAAAAGAATTAAAATAAGGGTGCTGTAGTGATACAAGCATACCCATGTTTATAGCAGTACAATTCACGATTACCAAGTTATAGAATCAACCTAGATGTCTTCAATAGACAAATTAAAAATGGATATTGATAAATATACACAATAAAGTTTCATTATACCATAAAGAAGAATGAAATTGTGTCACTTGTTAGTTAATGGATGAAACTGGAGTATATCATGCTAAAATATAACCTTACTCATAAAGTCAGAAATCAATATTTTGCTTATATGTAGAGTATAGATAGATAGAAGTAGAAGGGAAAATAATAGAGTAGAGTAAGAGGATTCAGAGGGAGAAAAGAAGGGAGGACATGGTGAATTACTGGAGCACAAAATCTACCAAATTATCCTATGTTCATGTATGAATCATACTACAATATTCATGTATATGCAGGACTCAATGTAGTATGTTCATACGTGTGTGCGTATGTGTGTGTGTGCATACACACACATACATTTACACATATCTCAGCAACAGCAAGCTAAGCTAGAATTAGAAATCCCCAGCCTCCCCAGTTAAAGTAGGGAAACCAGGAAGTCTAAAACAAACAAACAAACGAAAAAACAACTGTTTGAATTTTTAAGTGTCAAACTAGAAATCCCTGAAGTTAACATTTTTCTTTCAAACTACAGTATTTCCCCCCTTTTGTCACTTACATATAATAATGGGTATTGCTACACTGTCTATTAGAATACACAAGACCAATAGCCACTTATGCTGTACTATTCACTAGGTTGTTGAGGGTCCAACCTGTGACTCAGTCTGGGCACAGAGGGGATGCTAAAATAGAATGGACAAGATGATCTTCATCTCAGAAGATTTTGGAATAAAAACACTGCAGGAAAAGGTCTCTATTTCAAAAACCTGAGGAAAAAAATTACTTTTGTAATAGGACAGATATTGCATCAACTACTTGATAAAAACTGTTTCCTACTGTCTGCCCAAATTTTGTGTTTTGTCAGAATTATCTCTAATTTTATGTATTTTGTCAATTAATTCAATCATTTCTTAATATACCTTTTCTTCTCTTTGGTGTGCATTTCCTACCCATGTAATTCATCCTTTATATTTAAACCACTTTAACTTGTGTCTGCATATCCTGCACCACACTCTTCTTTTTTTTTTCCTTATATATTCTACTTCTTTATTTGTTATTTGCACATTTTATCCCTTTTTCAATAAAATTTAATTTACTATTAAATCTTAATTTTCCTTGCCTATTGCAAATCAATACTCTTTGGTCAATAGTGCTGTAGTGGTCAATCAGTAATAATAACTTCTGTGAACATGAACATTAGATTGATATATGATTTGCTCTTCAATTACCATTTTAAATTCCTTTCAAAGTTGTAGCAATGATTGAATTAAAAATTTTAACATGCTAATTGGATGTGTTAAAGATAAGTCAGAGGCACATTATTGAGATGTAACTACTTACAAACTACCTCACTTAAAAGACGAAGAGGAATCCATCTCAAGAGACCCACAAAATAGGACTCAAGATAACATGAGTAAACAAGTCAACAGGACATCTACAAAATATATATAACCTACCAATATCTGAATCTACCCATTTAGATGCAGATGAAGTGTCAAAGAATTAAAAACTTTAATGGTTAAAATGATCAAAGAACTAAATGAAGATATAAGTGAAGGAAGGGGAGAGAAAAATGTAAGAACTGAAAGAGGATTTCAAAGTGCAGATAGAGACTTTGAAAAAAGAATATACAGAAATCCTGAAAAAGAAAAACTAAGGAAATATAATATTCAGTTAAAAGTCTCTCCAATAAATTAGACCACATAAAAGACAGAATTTCAGGGATTCAAGACAAGGTGTATGAACTTTAAGACTCAGACAGCAAAAAATTAAAGAAATAAGAAATCATGATCACAAGTTAAAGAAATAAGGGACAAGTCTATGAGACCAATCTAAAGAATCATTGGGATTAAAGAGAGAACTGAGATTAAAGCTAAAGGAATGAATAACCTTTTCAGTGAGATATTTCAGAGAAATTTCCATACTTATTGAGTGAGAGGGGCTCCAGATAAACACATTCAGATCAAAAAAGAACCTCTCCAGGACACAGCACACTTAAACACCTGTCATACAGAAAAGAAGATTTTTAAAAGTCTAACACATAATATTATGTCACATTGAGAGATATTCTAGGCAGAATTACTCCTGATTTCTTCACTGAGAATGTAAAAGAGAGGAGAGGAGGAAATGAAATGGTTTATTCCAAGCCTTGACAGAAAATAATTGCTAATCAGGATTACCATATCAGGCAAAACTAGCCTTCAGAATTGAAGATAATAGTAAGACTTTCAAAATAAGAAGAAACTAAAAGAATCCATGATGATTTTGGGGGCCACTTGTGGAATGTTATAATTTAGAGTTGAGGGATTCCCCAAAAGATCATATATGAGACAACAAAAGAATTTTTAAAGTTGAAATGATTAAAAAATGAGAGATATAAAGCAATCAGTTCATTAGTCACTGATGTTTATTAACTGGGCAGAACTGGGGGTAGGTAAGGTAAGGCTGAAGGAAGAAGGTCACTGGGAGTGTGCCACTGGAATTTATATTTTGTCCTTGGTGAGCTGAGGTCTCTAGCCACCTGCTTGCCATGCCCTGAACTGGTTTCCTCCACTATGCTCTTCTGCCAAGATTTTCTGGCTTATCTTGGGCCAGAGCTATTGAGTCATCCAACCATGGATTGTCTCTCTGAAATCTTGAGTCACAATAAGCATTTCCTCTTCTATCTTATTTTTGTCAGGTTTTTTGATCCCAGAAACAAAAAGGCTGACTAATAAAGATGAGTGTAAATAATCTAAACTCTCACATTAATAAACATAGAATGGCTGATTGGATTTAAAAATAGGACCCAACTATATACTGTTTTCAAGAGACTCATCTTAAGGCAAAAACATATGTAGGTTAAAAGTGAAAGGCTGAAAAATATTCCATGAAAATGGAGAATAAAAAAAAACAGGCAAGTCATACTGGTACAAAACAATTCACAGAAAAGAAAGGATAGTGTTTATACCTCAAACATCAGTGCACCTAATTATATAAAGCAGGTACTACTCAACTTAAAGATCCAAATAGGCCACATTACAATACTGGAAATTTTCTGCATACCTCTCTCCCCATGAAATAGGTTATCAAGACATAAAATCACTATGGACTTTTCAGGCCTAAAAGTATTATAAATTAAGTGGACTTATTATAGAATATTTCACCTAACAGCAGCTAAATTCAACTTCTCAGTTGACCATGGAACTGTCTCTAAATTGATGATATTTCAGAACATGAAGTACTAAGTCTTAGAAAATATTCTTCTTAAGTCCCTATATTCCCTTGCATCCATCATATTAGGTCATAATGGAATAATATTAGAAATCAACAGCAAGAAAATAACCATAGAAATTACAAAAGGACCTAGAGATTAAATAATACACTTTTGAATGATGAATAGAACATTGAAAGAATTAGGGTAGAAATTTAAGATTCCTAGACTCAAAAAATAATATAGATGCAATATACCAGAATCTCAGAAACACTCAGAAAACAATTCTAAGATAAGAGTTTATAAACTATGAATTAATACATTAAAAAATCAGAAAGATCCCAAATAACCTAATAATGCATCTTCAGGCTGTAGAAAATTAAAACACAATCCCAAACACTGAATAAAGAGGGAAATAATGATGATGCAATATGAAATTAATAATAAATTTAAAAACTACAAAGAAACTATGAAACAAAGACTGGATTCTTTGAAAAGAGCAACAATATTGATAAAATGTTAGCCAAACTAAGCAAAACAGAGAAGACAGGAAGTAATAAAATTAGAAATGAAAAATAAGCAATGCCAGAGAAATCTCTGAAATACAGAGGATTATTATGGACTACATCAAAATATCATATTCTTATAAATGAGAAAATCTACAAGAAATGGACACATTTATACCCAGATATGAACTACAAATATTGAAACAACAGGATATAAAAAACTTAATCATAGCAATTGTATACAATGAGATTGAAGTAGTAACATAAAGCCTTCCAGAAAAACAAACAAACAACAACAAAAAAAAATAAAAACCAGACTGGATGGGTTCTCCACTGAAATCTACGAGGACTTTAAAGAAGAATTAGTGCAGCTCTTTCTCACAATATTGCATGAAATAAAAAGTGGGGGGGGGAGGAGTTTCAAGATGGCGGCCTAGAGGGTGGCTGCATTTCATGTTGCTCCAGGACTCAGGATTCAAAAGAAGAGATATTGAGACACTTGGGACCAACTCAAAGCAGCTGGGTGACTCTCACCCATTGGGAAGGCGTCTCGGATGGGACAGTGGTCCCGGAACGCAGGGAACTTTGTGAAGTAGAGCTGCCGGCGAGACACCCCTCCCTCCGCTGGAGCAGTGAACTCGGACAACTGGGAGCGCCGTAAAGGAGGCCACTCGGCACAGCGCTGGGACTCGGAGCAACCACTGGGGCTCCAGCGGCTGCCCAGGGGAGGAGTGGCGAGGAGAGCTGTGTGGACTCAGAACACCGGGGCCTGCCCTGAGGAGAAGGAGGAGGAGAGTGGCCGCTTGGATTCAGAGTGGCTACACCAGAGCTACAGGCGGTTGCCGGAGGAGAAGCCACGTGGCGAGCTGTTTGGACTCGGACCACTTCTGAACACCGGGGCCTGCCCGGAGGAGTAGGAGGAGGAAGAGGAGGAGCATGGCGGGTCGTTTGGACTCGCAGTGACTGCATTGGAGCTCCAGGTGGCTGCTCAGAGGAGAAGGCGAGTGGTGAGTTGTTTGGACTTAAAGTGACAGCTCCTGAACACAGGGGGGCTGCATGGAGGGGAAGCGCGGTGGGTTGCTTGGTCTCGAGTGGCCGCACCAGAGCTCCGGGCAGTTGCCCAGAGGACCCGTGCAGCGGGTCACGTGGATTCAGAGCCACTCAGAGCGACCCCTCCTGAACACACGGGGGGTTATTTGGAGAAGGAGAAGGAACGGGGAGGGTCACTTCGACTCGGAGTGATTGATTGCCCAGGGCTACGGGTGGTTGGTGGGTGGAGGAGGCACACAGTGAGTTTCTTGGACTCCTATTGACCGCACCAAAATACTGGGCAGCTGTCTGGAGGAAGAGGCGTGTGGCGGGTCTCTGGGTCTCAGATCAATTGTACGGGGCCCCAGGTGGCTGCTCAGAGGAGGGGCCGCATAGCCAGGCGATTAGAAGCAGAGCAGGGTCCCAGGACCTAGGAGGCTTCTGGGTGGAAGAGCCCCACAAAGACAGGCTTAGGGGTGGAGCGAAGGTTCCAGGCCTGCGGGCAGATTCTCTGAGGAGGGGCAGCCTAAGGAGATTCATCTGCGAAGGGTGAGGCTCCCAGGCCCAGGAAGTAGGGCCGGGCCCCTGGGAACTTTGAAGAGGAAGGCAGCCCAGCCCAGGTGGTAGCTATAAATTGAGGGGAACCTCTAGGAGGGAATTGACCAGCGACACCTCCCCACCGGGTGAGTCTTCCGTGCCCGGTGAGGTTTCCCCACAAGGACGGTAAAACCAGAGACTCAGGCCCAAACAGGCCTTGCCTCAGCCTGCAGCCTAGGTCCCCTTTGGATGATCATTAGTCAACAAGTGGAGGCACCTCTGCCCACTAGCAGGGATTATACCCCACCTGAAGGCCACCACTCCTAGAGAGGGAGCTTCCTTGTGGAGCACCGCATTATCAACTTCCTCCAAGACTTCAGCCTACTGAAGGTTAAGGGAGGATATATATAGAAATCTTCAGGGACATTGTAAGTCAATAGAGGAAATCTGCAATATCTCAGCGGTCCACTGATACCTGAACAATATGAGAAAACAAGGAAAGAAAATGCCGCAAACAAATCTAGATGTTACATCAATAAAACCCAATGACAGCATGGCAGAAGAAATGACAGAAAAGGAGTTCAGAATGTTCATAATTAAAATGATCAGAGAAGCAAAAGATGAGATGAAAGAGCAAATGCACGCACTGAATGATGAAATGAAAGAGCAAATGCAGGCATTGAATGATCGCACCAATCGACAATTAAAAGAGCAAATACAGGAAGCAAAAGATCATTTCAATAAAGAGTTAGAGATATTGAAAAAAAAACAAACAGAAATCCTTGACATGAAGGAAACAATAAACCAAATTAAGAACTCCATAGAAAGCATATCCAGTAGGATAGAACACCTGGAAGACAGAACCTCAGACATTGAAGACAAAATATTTAACCTTGAAAACAAAGTTGAACAATGAGAGAAGATGGTAAGAAATCATGAACAGAATCTACAAGAACTATGGGATATCATGAAAAGGCCAAAATTAAGAATTATTGGGATTGAGGAAGGCCTAGAGAAACAAGCCAAAGAAATGAACAATTTATTCAATGAAATAATATCAGAAAATTTCCCAAATCTGAAGAATGAAATGGAAAATCAAGTTCAAGAGGCTTATAGGACTCCAAATACACAAAATTACAACAGACCCACAACAAGGCACATTATAATGAAAATACCTAACATACAAAATAAAGACAGAATTTTAAAGGCCGCGAGGGAAAAGACCTAAATTACATTCAGGGGGAAACCAATACGGATTTCAGCAGATTTTTCAATCCAGACCCTAAAAGCTACAAGGGCCTGGAACAACATTTTTCAAGCCCTGAAAGAAAATGGATGCCAACCAAGAATCTTATACCCAGCAAAACTTACCTTCAAATTTGATGATGAAATAAAATCCTTCCATGATAAACAAAAGCTAAAAGAATTTACAAAAAGAAAGCCAGCATTACAGATCATTCTCAGCAAAATATTCCATGAGGAAGAGATGAAAAACAAAGAAGCAAATCAGCAAAGGGAGGAATTATCCTAAAGGAATTGTCAAATTAAGGAGGAAACAAGTTGTGTCAAACAAATAAATAAATAAAATTTAAAAAATGAACCAAAAGACCGGGAAACCAAATCATATCTCTATAATAACCCTGAATGTTAATGGCCTGAATTCATCAATCAAAAGACATAGACTGGCAGATTGGATTAAAAAGAAAGATCCAACAATATGTTGCCTGCAAGAGACTCATCTCATAGAAAAAGATACCCATAGACTAAAGGCGAAAGGATGGGGAAAAACATACCATTCACATGGACTCAGCAAAAAAGCTGGAGTATCCATCCTCATTTCCGATAATGTGGACTTTAAGTCAAAGTTAGTCAGAAGGGATAAAGAAGGTTATTTCATACTGCTTAAGGGAAGCATAAATCAGCAAGATATAGCAATCATAAACATCTATGCCCCAAACAGTGGCTCATCCATGTATGTCAAACAAATCCTTCTCAATTTCAGAAACCAAATAGACCATAACACAATAATACTAGGTGATTTTAACATGCCCCTCTCACTACTGGACAGATCTTCCAGACAAAAATTGAACAAAGAAACCATAGATCTCAATAACACAATCAATAATTTAGACTTAACAGATATTTATAGAATATACCATCCAACCAAGAGTGAATACACTTTCTTCTCAGCAGCACATGGATCCTTCTCTAAAATAGACCATATATTATGCCACAAAGCTAATGTTAGCAAATACAAGAAGATAGAGACACTACCATGTATTCTATCAGATCATAATGGATTGAAGTTAGAAATAAATGAAAGAGTAAAACACAGAAACTATTCCAACATCTGGAGATTAAACAATATGCTATTATATGATGAATGGATAACAGAAGATATTAGGAAGGAAATTAAAAAATTCTTAGAGGTAAATGAGAACAAAGAAACATCATATCAAAATTTCTGGGACACTATGAAAGCAGTACTTAGAGGGTGTCGCTCGCAATGACGATTCTTACACGATCTTCCTCAAGGAGTTTTATTACCCCAGGTTCTTACAGAGTTCCCATAGATCTTCTTCCTCCCTCTACCCCAGAAACCATTCCCTTATAGAGCCCATCAGCCAATCAGCAGCCTGTCCATGTGCACATCACATGGACTCAGCCAGTCCATTGGCAGTTGCCCCGTGGCATGCGGTGTTCCCGTGCATCTCATGCTCCCGCTGTCAGACTTCCTGAAAGTTGTTTACCACTTAAGTGCTCCGAGGAACTTCCACTCAGAGCCATCTTAGCTCTCAGACTTAATGGCCGATGGGCGGGGCCCGTCACAAGAGGGAAATTTATTTCATGGAGCGCATTTAATAAAAGAAGTAAAACTCAACAAATAAACGACCTAACACTACAGCTCAAAGCCCTAGAAAAAGAAGAACAGAACAGCACCAAAAGTAGTAGAAGACAGGAAATAGTTAAACTCAGAGCTGAAATCAATGAAATTGAAACAAAAGAAATAATACAAAAAATTGACAAAATAAATAGTTGGTTCTTAGAAAAAATAAACAAAATTGTTAAACCTTTAGCCACACTAACAAAGAGAAGACGAGAGAAAACCCAAATCACTAAAATTTGGAATGAACAAGGAAATATCACAACAGACAGGATTGAAATACAAAACATAATTAGAAGCTATTTTGAAAATCTATACTCCAAAAAAATAGAAAATTTCGAAGACATCAACAGATTTCTACAGACATATGAATTGCCTAAACTGAACGAGGAGGACATACACAATTTAAATAGACCAATTTCAAGTACTGAAATAGAAGAAGTCATCAAAAGCCTACCAACAAAGAAAAGTCCGGGACCAGATGGGTTCTCAGCCGAGTTCTACAAAACCTTTAAAGAAGAGCTCATTCCAATACTTCTCAAAGTATTCCATAAAATAGAAGAGGAGGGAACCCTCCCAAACTCATTCTATGAAGCCAGTATCACACTGATACCTAAACCAGACAGAGACTCATCAAGGAAAGAAAATTTCAGACCAATATCCTTAATGAACATCGACACAAAAATTCTCAACAAAATTTTAGCAAATCGCATACAAAAACATATTAAAAAGATAGTGCACCATGATCAAGTGGGTTTCATCCCAGGGATGCAAGGTTGGTTCAACATCAGGAAATCAATAAATGTAGTTCACCATATTAATAGACTTAAAGTCAAGAATCACATGATTATTTCAATAGATGCAGAAAAAGCATTTGATAAAATACAGCACCCCTTCATGCTCAAAACACTAGAAAAAATAGGGATAGTGGGAACATTCCTTAACATTGTAAAGGCCATTTATGCTAAGCCCATGACTAATATCATTCTAAATGGTGAAAAACTGAAAGCATTCTCCCTAAAAACTGGAACAAGGCACGGATGCCCTCTTTCACCACTTCTATTCAACATCATTCTGGAGACTCTGGCCAGAGCAATTAGACAAACCAAAGAAATTAAAGGGATACGAATTGGAAAAGAAGAACTCAAACTATCCCTGTTCGCTGATGACATGATTATATATTTAGAGGAACCTGGAAATTCCACCAGAAAACTCTTAGAACTCATAAGTGAATTCAGTAAAGTAGCAGGTTACAAGATCAATGCCCATAAATCCAACACATTTTTATACATAAGTGATGAACCTTCAGAAAGAGAAATTAGGAAAACTACCCCATTCACAATAGCCTCGAAAAAAATAAAATACTTGGGAATCAATCTCACAAAAGAGGTGAAAGACCTCTACAATGAGAACTATACAACACTAAAGAAAGAAATTAAAGAACACCTTAGAAGATGGAAAGATCTTCCATGTTCTTGGATAGGAAGAATTAATATTGTCAAAATGGCCTTACTACCTAAAGTGCTATACAAATTCAATGCAATTCCAATTAAAATCCCAATGACGTACCTTACAGAAATAGAGCAAGCAATTATGAAATTCATCTGGAAGAATAAGAAACCCAGAATAGCTAAAGCAATCCTTAGCAGGAAGAGTGAAACGGGGTATTGCAACACCAGATCTTCAACTCTACTACAAAGCAATAGTAACAAAAACGGCATGGTATTGGTACCAAAATAGAAAGGTAGATCAATGGTACAGAATAGAGGACACGGACTCAAACCCAAATAAATACAATTTTCTCATACTAGACAAAGGTGCCAAAAATATGCAATGGAGAAAAGATAGCCTCTTCAACAAATGGTGCTGGGAGAATTGGAAATCCATATGCAACAGAATGAAACTAAACCCATATCTCTCACCATGCACGAAACTAAAATCAAAATGGATTAAGGACCTCGGAATCAGACCAGAGACCCTGCAGATTATAGAAGAAAAAGTAGGTCCAGATCTTCAACATGTCGGCCTAGGACCAGACTTCCTTAACAGGACTCCCATAGCACAAGAAATAAAACAAGAATCAACCACTGGGATATATTCAAACTAAAAAGCTTTCTCTCAGCAAAGGAAACTATCAGCAATGCGAAGAAAGAGCCTACAGAGTGGGAGAATATCTTTGCCAATCATACTTCAGATAGAGCACTAATCTCCAGAATCTATAAAGAACTCAAAAAACTCTACTCCAAGAATTCAAATAATCCAGTCGACAAATGGGCTATGGAAATGAACAGACACTTCACAGAAGAAGATCTACAAGCAATCAACAAACATATGGAAAAATGTTCAACATCTCTAGTAATAAGAGAAATGCAAATCAAAACCACCCTAAGATTCCATCTCACCCCAATTAGAATGGCAATTATCAAGAATACGAGCAACAACAGGTGTTGGTGAGGATGTGGGGAGAAAGGTACACTCATTCATTGCTGGTGGGGCTGCCAATTAGTGCAGCCACTCTGGAAAGCAGTGTGGAGATTCCTTAGAAAACTTGGAATGGACCCTCCATTTGACCCAGCTATCCCACTCCTTGGCCTATACCCAAAGGACTTAAAATCAGCATACTACAGAGATACAGCCACATCAATGTTCATAGCTGCTCAATTCACAATAGCCAGACTGTGGAACCAACCTAGATGCCCTTCAATTGATGAGTGGATAAAGAAGCTGAGGTGTATATATACAATGGAATATTACTCAGCCATAAAGAATGATAAAATTATGGCATTTGCAGGCAAATGGATGAAATTGGAGAATATCATGTTAAGTGAGATAAGCCAATCTCAAAAAGCCAAAGGACGAATGATATCGCTAATAAGTGGAGGATGACACATAATGGGGGGGGGGAGGGAAGGGTTAGTATAAGGGTTAGAGTTAGGGTTAGGGAGCGGGGCAAGTATGGTGGAAGGAAGTACTGTATAGAGGGAAAAGAGGGGTGGGAGGGGTGGGGGGAAGGAAAAAATAACAGAATGAATGAAACAACATTGTTCTATGTAAATTTATGGTTACACAAATGGTATGCCTTTACGCCATGTACAAACAGAGAAACAACATGTATCCCATTTGTTTACAATAAAAAAAAAAGTGTGGGGGGAGGGGCATAACTCCCAATTCATTTTATAAAACCCTTACCACCATGATCTCCAAAACAGATAAGGACACCTATGGAAATAAAACTAGGATCCAATAACCCTGATGAACATAAATGCTAAAATACTTATTAAAATTTTGACAAATTATTCTTGAAACCACAATAAGATTGTACACATAAAACGAACAATAACAAAATTGTACATGATGCCCAGGTTTATTTTATTCCAGGGATACAAGAATGGTTCAACACTTGCAAATCAATAAACATAATTCATTACACAAATTGAATTAATGAATAATAATCACATGATAATCTCATAGTGCAGAAAAACACTGTGGCAAAATCTAGCACCTCTTCATGTTCAGAATGCTGAAGAAAGTAAGGATATAAACACTTCTCTAAATATCATGAGGGCTGTATATAACAAACTCAAATCCAACATATAGCAAATGTTAAATGATTGACACTATTTTCCCCTACACTCAGTAAAAAGACAAGGATGTCCATTGTCACTACGTCTGCTCAATAAATTATTTGATATTGTCGACAGAGCAATTAGGCAAGAGAAAGAAATAAATGTGATATAAATAGGAAAGAAAGAAGTTCAATTATCACTGTTTGAAAATGATGTGATTCTGTATTTGGAAGACCCAAAAAACTTCACCAGAACAAAAATAAATCCATTGAAAAACAAATCAGAAAAAAAAATTCCATTCACAATAACCTAGAAACAAAGAAATCCAAATCCCAATGTCCTAGGAATGAATCTAACTAAAGAGGAGGAAAATCTCTATGATTAAAATTACAGAACATTGAGGAAAGAAAATGAAGAAGACCTTAGAAGAAGGGACGACTTCCCATATTCTTAAAAAGGCAGAGTTAACATTATCAAAATGACCATATTACCACAGAAATCTATAGATTCAGTGAAATTCCAATCAAGATAACAATGCCATTCTTCATAGAACTGGAAGAAAAGGTCTGAAACATTAGTAAGAAAAATAAAAGACCTAGAAAAGCTTAAGCAATATGAATTGATAAGAACAATGCTAGAGACATCACAATACTTAAGATCAAATTTTGCTATAGTGCTCTGGCAACAGAAACTACATTGTTCTGTCATGTAGACTAATGGAAAACAAATCATCAAAAGAAACCCACATGGATATAGTGATCTGATCCTTGAGAATAGTGCCAAACACATACATTAGAGAAAAGTCTACTTCATTTTAACAAGTGATTGCTGAGAAAAGTAGATATCCATGTAAAAACGAATGAAACTAGATTCTTCTCTTTCATCCTGCCCATAGGTCAACTCAAAGTGTATGAAAGACCTAGAAATTAGTCCAGAAACACTGCAATTGCTGGAATAAAACAAAAGGGGAGCACTCTAACTGATAGGTATAGGCATTGACTTCTACAATAAGACTCCTAAAATGCAATAAAGAAAATAAAAGTATTAATAAATATGATGGCATCAAATTCCAAAATTTCTGTACAACAAAGGAAATAAAAAAGAATGTAAAGATACAACTTACAGAATGGGAGAAAAAAATCTTTGCCAGCTACTCTTTCTGAAGAAGATTAATATCAAAAATATGTAAAAGCCATAAAATATTTAACACCAGAAAACACAAATAACCCAACTAATAAGTGTACAAATAAACTAAACACACACTTCTCAAAAGAAAAAATACAAATGTTGAACAAGTATGTGAAAAAATATACAGCATTTTTAACAATTAGGGAAATTCAAATTGAAATGACACTGAGATTTCATTTCACTCCAAGTAGAATTTCAGTCATCAGGAACACAAACAATAATAAATGGGGATATGATGTGGAGGGAAAAAAAACTTTCATATACTTGGAAGGATTGTAAATAATTACTATGACAATCACTATGGAGATTCTTCTAAAGAGTAGAATTGGAATGAAAAAATGATGAAGCTATCTAGCTCCTTGGTATTTATCAAAAAGAATCAGTCACATACTCTAGCAATACAAGCATGCCCATTTATAGCAGTACAGTTCACAACAGCCAAGTTATGAAACCCACATAGGTATCCTTCAAGGGATGGATGGGTAAAGATAATGTGGTAGGTATGCACAATGAAGTTTTACTCAGTCTTAAAGACTGAAATGTCATCTCCAAGGAAATAGATGGAACTGAAGAACATAATGCTAAGTGAAATAAGTCAAACTCGGAAAGTCAAGGGTCCCATGTTTTCTCTCCTATCTGGCAGCTAGACAGAAAAGAAAAGGTAAAGGAACCTCATCAAAATGGATAAAAGACCAGAACAGTAGAGAAAGGGAATGGGGAAGGGAGAAAAGGAAGGAAACGAGAAGTATGGGGGAAAGAAACTGACAAATTTGTACTATGTGCATGTATGAAGATAGCACTATAAATCCCAATCTTACAATAATTATATTGGATCAATAAAAACCATTTTAAAAAAGATGACAGTACAGGAGTAATGACCCAGAGATGGTGGAGTAGGAAGTTCCAGGGGTCAGACCTTCCAGAGAAACAACTATTGACCTAGTACGAACTGTCTGAAGCAACTCTTTTGGAACTGTGGAATCTAGTTGAAAATGATAGTATCCAGGGAAACATTTGATAAAGAAAAGTTCTGAAAAATCTAGGTGTCTCACATACCCGCTACTCTTCCCCATAGAGCAGCACCCACTGCAGGAAACTGTAAGGACAGATTCTATAGTCCTGTTGCATCTTGTTGGTGCTAGAACGGGAAACAGGGATTGTTCCTTCAAAAATCCCCTATGTATGCTTTAGTCATTTGATCTTGGTAACAGAGAAGCCATTACACAGGCTGGCCATTGGTTACTTTCAGTTTCTCCCATACAATGAGTACGATCATCTCAATTTGCATTTCATGCCTCCAATTTTATAATTTGTAACTTGTTTATGAATATTTCCTTTTCACCTCAGGTGTCAATTTTGTCTTTCTTCAGGTAGATTATTAATGTCTATAAAACAGTGTTCAAGTATTCTAGGTATTTAATGATTCAACTTTAATTCTTCAGTGATAATTCATGTAAATCTTTAAAGACAAGATATACTTCAAGTGTTCAGGAATGTCTTTCCTGACCATGTGTCTAGCCCTAGTAACCATAGAATTACTCAGTGAAACGCAAAATGTAGAAGTAATCAGAAAACAGAGCTGTGCTTCACATTCTACCTCTTCCATTTTGATCAGGAAGCAGTCGATGAGGTCCCGAGGATTGTTCATATCCAGTGATTCTCGGTGTTCTTTTATTTTCTCCAAAAAATACTGCTTCAGATCAGCAACATTCTTAAAAAATGTTTTATGACTCCCTGGGAAATAATCAATGAGAACAGGAAAATTGTTGCAGACCTACAAAATAAAAATATATTTTAACTACAAACAGGTAAGAAAAACATGCATATTAATCCTAGTCCATCATAGAAACTATACCTTAAAAAAAAAAAAGAACTAAAAAAGTCCTCCACATTGATGAGAAGTTTTTACTGTTCATATTTAAAATTCCCATGCTTATAGAAAGATTTGAGAGAACCAAGATGGCAGTCTAGAGGGTGACTGTATGTAATGTTGCTCCAGAACACAGGATTCAAGAAGAGGAGGTATTGAGACTCGGGACCAACTCAGAGCTGCTGGGTGAGTCTCGGGTAAAGCTGGGACAAGGCAGCAGGCTCAGACAGCAGGCAGCTTCTCAGAGCAGGGCCAGCCAGTTAGAGGCTTCCCCACACAACTACGCACCCAGGGCCTGGGCAGCAGTTTAGACACAGGCCCAAACCAGTCTTGCCCCAGCCTGCAATCTACTTCCCCTTTGGCAGACCATCGTTAACAAGGGGAGGCACTTTTGACCACTTTAGGGAATATACCCCACTTGAAGGACACCACCCCTAGAGGGGCTGCTTTCTTGGGGAGCATTGCATTATCAAGTTCCTCCAAGACTGCAGGCTACTGAAGGCTAGGAAGTGATGTATTGGAAATATACAGAGACACTATAAGCCAATAGAAGAAATCTGCATTATCTCAGAGTTCCACTGATGCCTGAGTAATATGAGAAAACAAGGGAAGAAAATGTCCCAAATAAACCTAGATAATATATCAATAAAACCCAATGACAGCCTGGTAGAAGAAATGTCAGAAAGGGAGTTCAGAATGTACAATAATTAACAGGATCAGGGAAGCAAATGATGAGATGAAAGAGCAAATGCAGGTACTGAAGGATGAGATGAAAGAGCAAAGGCAGGCATTGAATGATCACACCAATCAACAGTTAAAAGAGCAAAGACAGGAAGCAAAAAATCATTTTCATAAAGAGAGATACTGAAAAAAAACAAACAGAAATGAAGGAAACAATAAACCAAATTAAAAACTCCATAGAAAGCAGAACCAATAGAATAGGACACCTGGAAGACAGAACATCAGACATTGATGACAAAATATTTAATTTTGAAAACAAAGTTGACCAAACAAAGAAGATGGTAAGAAATCATGAACAGAATCTACAAGAATTATGAGATATCATGAAAAGACCAAACTTAAGAATTATTGGGATTGAGGACGGCTCAGAGACACAAACCAAAGGAATGAACAATCTACTCAATGAAATAATACCAGAAAATTTCCCAAATCTCAAGAATGAAATGGAAAATCATTACAAGAGGCTTATAGGACTCCAAATATAAAATTACAACAGACCCACACCAAGGCACATTAAATGGAAATACCTAACATAGAAAATAAAGACAGAATTTTAAAGGCTGCAAGAGAAATAATCAAATTACATTTGGGGGAAACCAATACCATGATCAGCAGATTTTTCAATCCAGACCCTGAAAGCTAGAAAGGCCTGGAACAACATTTTTCAAGCAGTGAAAGAAAACGGATGTCAGCCAAGAATCTTATACACGGCAAAACTTAACTTCAGGTTTGACGAGGAAATAAAATCCTTCTATGATGAACAAAAGCTTAAAGAATTTACTGAAAGAAAACTGGCATTACAGAACATTCTCAGCAAAGTATTCCATGAGGAAGAGATGAAACACAATGAGGCTAATCAGCAAAGGGAATGCAAATCATATGTCAATATTAACACTGAATGTTAATGGTCTGAAGTCATCAATCAAAAGACATAGATTGGCAAATTCGATAAAAAGAATGACCCAACAATATGCTGCTTGCAAGAGACTCATCTCATAGAAAGAGATACCCACAGACTAAAGGTGAAAAGAAACGAAAAGAACATACCATGCACATGGACTCAGCAAAAAAGTTGGAGTATCCATCCTCATATCAGATAATATGGACTTCAAGCCAAAGTTAGAAGGGATAAAGAAGGACATTTCATACTGTTAAGGGAAGCATAAATCAGAAAGACATAACAATCATAAACATCTATGCCCCGAACGGTGGCACATCCATATACATCAAACAAATTCCTCTCAATTAAAAAATAAAATAGACCACAACACAGTAATAGTAGGTGATTTTAACACACCTCTCTCACCACTGGACAGATCTTCCAAACAAACATTGAACAAAGAAACCATAGTTCTCAATAACACAATCAATAATTTAGACTTAATGGACATTTATAGAATATACCATACAACAAAGAGTGAATATACTTTCTTCTCAGCAGCACATGGATCCTTCTCTAAAATAGACCATATTTTATGCCATAAAGCTAAGTTAGCAATATAAGAAGATAGAGATACTACGTTGTATTCTATAAGATCATAATTGATTAAAATTAGAAATAAATGACAGAATAAAAAACAGAAACTACTCCAAGACCTGGAGATTAAATAATACACTGTTGTATGATGAATGGATAACAGAAGAGATCAGGAGGGAAATTACAAAATTCTTAGGAATAAATAAGAACAAAGACATCATATCAAAATCTCTGGAACACTACGAAAGCAGTTCTTAGAGGATAATTTATTTTATGGAGTGAGTTCAATAAAAGAAGAAAAAAATCAACAAATAAACAACTTAACACTACACCTCAAAGCCCTAGAAAAAGAAGAACAGAACAACAACAAAAATAGTGGCAGACTGGAAAGAGTTAAAATCAAAGCTGAAATCAATGAAATTGAAACAAAAGAAAAAATTGAAAAATTGAGAAAATAGTTGGTTCTTTGAAAACATAAATAAAATTGATAAACCCTTAACCACACTGAGAAGGAGAGATAAAACTCAAATTACTAAAATGTGGAATGAACAAGGAAGTATCACAACAGACACGAGTGAAATACAAAACATAATTAGAAGCTATTTTGAAAATATATACTCCAACAAAACAGAAAATCTCAAAGACATCAACAGGTTTCTAGAGACATATGAATTACCTAAACTGAACGAGGAGGACATACACAATTTAAATAGGGCAATTTCAAGTAAAGAAATAGAAGAAGTCCTCAAAAGCTTACCAACAAAGAAAAGTTCGGGACCACATGGGTTCTCAGCTGAGTTCTACAAAACCTTTAAAGAAGAACTCATTCCAATACTCCTCAAAGTATTCCATGAAATAGAAGAGGAGGGAACACTCCCAAACTAATTCTATGAAGCCAATATCACCCTGATACCTTAACCAAACAGAGACTCATCAAGGAAAGAAAATTTCAAACCAATATACTTAATGAACATCGATGCAATAATTGTCAACAAAATTTTAGAAAATTGCATACAAAAACATATTTAAAACGTAGTGCACCACAATCAAGGGGTTTTATTCCAGGGGTGGAAGGTTGGTTCAACATCCAGAAATCAATAAATGTCATTCTCCATATCAACAGACTAAAAGTTAAGAATCACATGATTATTTCAATAGATGCAGAAAAAGCATTTGATAAAATATGGCATCCCTTCATGCTCAAAACGCTAGAAAAAATAGGGATAGTGGGAACATTCCTTAACATTGTAAAGGCCATCTATGCTAAGCCCATGGCCAATATTATTCTAA